>NW_027143112.1:0-83609 GCF_026170545.1 Melanerpes formicivorus
ATGATCCTTAGAATTCTTCCCTACCTTATTCCTGTGCTGAGATACAGGCTGCTCCAACCCTGCTGTAAAATGCTTGATTTCGAGAGTGAGCGAAACTAATGAAAACATTGTTGGGGTAAAACCTAAAGGGAAAGACCTAGCACCAAATCCAATTTGCCATCTGATCTAACTTCTGGAGGCAGTCAAAATGATCCTTAGAATTCTTCCCTACCTTATTCCTGTGCTGAGATACAGGCTGCTCCAACCTGCTGTAAAATGCTTGATTTCGAGAGTGAGCGAAACTAATGAAAATATTGTTGGGGTAAAACCTAAAGGGAAAGACCTAGCACCAAATCCAATTTGCCATCTGATCTAACTTCTGGAGGCAGTCAAAATGATCCTAAGAATTCTTCCCTACCATGTTCCTGTGCTGACATACAGGCTGCTCCAACCTGCTGTAAAATGCTTGATTTCGAGAGTGAGCGAAACTAATGAAAACATTGTTGGGGTAAAACCTAAAGGGAAAGACCTAGCACCAAATCCAATTTGCCATCTGATCTAACTTCTGGAGGGCAGTCAAAATGATCCTTAGAATTCTTCCCTACCTTATTCCTGTGCTGAGATACAGGCTGCTCCAACCTGCTGTAAAATGCTTGATTTCGAGAGTGAGCGAAACTAATGAAAACATTGTTGGGGTAAAACCTAAAGGGAAAGACCTAGCACCAAATCCAATTTGCCATCTGATCTAACTTCTGGAGGCAGTCAAAATGATCCTTAGAATTCTTCCCTACCTTATTCCTGTGCTGAGATACAGGCTGCTCCAACCTGCTGTAAAATGCTTGATTTCGAGAAGTGAGCGAAACTAATGAAAACATTGTTGGGGTAAAACCTAAAGGGAAAGACCTAGCACCAAATCCAATTTGCCATCTGATCTAACTTCTGGAGGCAGTCAAAATGATCCTTAGAATTCTTCCCTACCTTATTCCTGTGCTGAGATACAGGCTGCTCCAACCTGCTGTAAAATGCTTGATTTCGAGAGTGAGCGAAACTAATGAAAACATTGTTGGGGTAAAACCAAAAGGGAAAGACCTAGCACCAAATCCAATTTGCCATCTGATCTAACTTCTGGAGGCAGTCAAAATGATCCTTAGAATTCTTCCCTACCTTATTCCTGTGCTGAGATACAGGCTGCTCCAACCTGCTGTAAAATGCTTGATTTCGAGAGGTGAGCGAAACTAATGAAAACATTGTTGGGGGTAAAACCTAAAGGGAAAGACCTAGCACCAAATCCAATTTGCCATCTGATCTAACTTCTGGAGGCAGTCAAAATGATCCTTAGAATTCTTCCCTACCTTATTCCTGTGCTGAGATACAGGCTGCTCCAACCTGCTGTAAAATGCTTGATTTCGAGAGTGAGCGAAACTAATGAAAACATTGTTGGGGTAAAACCTAAAGGGAAAGACCTAGCACCAAATCCAATTTGCCATCTGATCTAACTTCTGGAGGCAGTCAAAATGATCCTTAGAATTCTTCCCTACCTTATTCCTGTGCTGAGATACAGGCTGCTCCAACCTGCTGTAAAATGCTTGATTTCGAGAGTGAGCGAAACTAATGAAAACATTGTTGGGGTAAAACCTAAAGGGAAAGACCTAGCACCAAATCCAATTTGCCATCTGATCTAACTTCTGGAGGCAGTCAAAATGAGTATTTGAATTCTTCCCTACCTTATTCCTGTGCTGAGATACAGGCTGCTCCAACCTGCTGTAAAATGCTTGATTTCGAGAGTGAGCGAAAACTAATGAAAACATTGTTGGGGTAAAACCTAAAGGGAAAGACCTAGCACCAAATCCAATTTGCCATCTGATCTAACTTCTGGAGGCAGTCAAAATGATCCTTAGAATTCTTCCCTACCTTATTCCTGTGCTGAGATACAGGCTGCTCCAACCTGCTGTAAAATGCTTGATTTCGAGAGTGAGCGAAACTAATGAAAACATGTTGGGGTAAAAACCTAAAGGGAAAGACCTAGCACCAAATCCAATTTGCCATCTGATCTAACTTCTGGAGGCAGTCAAAATGATCCTTAGAATTCTTCCCTACCTTATTCCTGTGCTGAGATACAGGCTGCTCCAACCTGCTGTAAAATGCTTGATTTTGAGAGTGAGCGAAACTAATGAAAACATTGTTGGGGTAAAACCTAAAGGGAAAGACCTAGCACCAAATCCAATTTGCCATCTGATCTAACTTCTGGAGGCAGTCAAAATGATCCTTAGAATTCTTCCCTACCTTATTCCTGTGCTGAGATACAGGCTGCTCCAACCTGCTGTAAAATGCTTGATTTCAAGAGGTGAGCGAAACTAATGAAAACATTGTTGGGGGTAAAACCTAAAGGGAAAGACCTAGCACCAAATCCAATTTGCCATCTGATCTAACTTCTGGAGGCAGTCAAAATGATCCTTAGAATTCTTCCCTACCTTATTCCTGTGCTGAGATACAGGCTGCTCCAACCTGCTGTAAAATGCTTGATTTCGAGAGTGAGCGAAACTAATGAAAACATTGTTGGGGTAAAACCCTAAAGGGAAAGACCTAGCACCAAATCCAATTTGCCATCTGATCTAACTTCTGGAGGCAGTCAAAAATGATCCTTAGAATTCTTCCCTACCTTATTCCTGTGCTGAGATACAGGCTGCTCCAACCTGCTGTAAAATGCTTGATTTCGAGAGTGAGCGAAACTAATGAAAACATTGTTGGGGGTAAAACCTAAAGGGAAAGACCTAGCACCAAATCCAATTTGCCATCTGATCTAACTTCTGGAGGCAGTCAAAATGATCCTTAGAATTCTTCCCTACCTTATTCCTGTGCTGAGATACAGGCTGCTCCAACCTGCTGTAAAATGCTTGATTTCGAGAGTGAGCGAAACTAATGAAAACATTGTTGGGGTAAAACCTAAAGGGAAAGACCTAGCACCAAATCCAATTTGCCATCTGATCTAACTTCTGGAGGCAGTCAAAATGAGTATTTGAATTCTTCCCTACCTTATTCCTGTGCTGAGATACAGGCTGCTCCAACCTGCTGTAAAAATGCTTGATTTCGAGAGTGAGCGAAACTAATGAAAACATTGTTGGGGTAAAACCTAAAGGGAAAGACCTAGCACCAAATCCAATTTGCCATCTGATCTAACTTCTGGAGGCAGTCAAAATGATCCTTAGAATTCTTCCCTACCTTATTCCTGTGCTGAGATACAGGCTGCTCCAACCTGCTGTAAAATGCTTGATTTCGAGAGTGAGCGAAACTAATGAAAACATTGTTGGGGTAAAACCTAAAGGGAAAGACCTAGCACCAAATCCAATTTGCCATCTGATCTAACTTCTGGAGGCAGTCAAAATGATCCTTAGAATTCTTCCCTACCTTATTCCTGTGCTGAGATACAGGCTGCTCCAACCTGCTGTAAAATGCTTGATTTCGAGAGTGAGCGAAACTAATGAAAACATTGTTGGGGTTAAAACCTAAAGGGAAAGACCTAGCACCAAATCCAATTTGCCATCTGATCTAACTTCTGGAGGCAGTCAAAATGATCCTTAGAATTCTTCCCTACCTTATTCCTGTGCTGAGATACAGGCTGCTCCAACCTGCTGTAAAATGCTTGATTTCGAGAGGTGAGCGAAACTAATGAAAACATTGTTGGGGTAAAACCTAAAGGGAAAGACCTAGCACCAAATCCAATTTGCCATCTGATCTAACTTCTGGAGGCAGTCAAAATGATCCTTAGAATTCTTCCCTACCTTATTCCTGTGCTGAGATACAGGCTGCTCCAACCTGCTGTAAAATGCTTGATTTCGAGAGTGAGCGAAACTAATGAAAACATTGTTGGGGTAAAACCTAAAGGGAAAGACCTAGCACCAAATCCAATTTGCCATCTGATCTAACTTCTGGAGGCAGTCAAAATGATCCTTAGAATTCTTCCCTACCTTATTCCTGTGCTGAGATACAGGCTGCTCCAACCTGCTGTAAAATGCTCGATTTCGAGAGTGAGCGAAACTAATGAAAACATTGTTGGGGTAAAACCTAAAGGGAAAGACCTAGCACCAAATCCAATTTGCCATCTGATCTAACTTCTGGAGGCAGTCAAAATGATCCTTAGAATTCTTCCCTACCTTATTCCTGTGCTGAGATACAGGCTGCTCCAACCTGCTGTAAAATGCTCGATTTCGAGAGTGAGCGAAACTAATGAAAACATTGTTGGGGTAAAACCTAAAGGGAAAGACCTAGCACCAAATCCAATTTGCCATCTGATCTAACTTCTGGAGGCAGTCAAAATGATCCTTTGAATTCTTCCCTACCTTATTCCTGTGCTGAGATACAGGCTGCTCCAACCTGCTGTAAAATGCTCGATTTCGAGAGTGAGCGAAACTAATGAAAACATTGTTGGGGGTAAAACCTAAAGGGAAAGACCTAGCACCAAATCCAATTTGCCATCTGATCTAACTTCTGGAGGCAGTCAAAATGATCCTTAGAATTCTTCCCTACCTTATTCCTGTGCTGAGATACAGGCTGCTCCAACCTGCTGTAAAAATGCTTGATTTCGAGAGTGAGCGAAACTAATGAAAACATTGTTGGGGTAAAACCTAAAGGGAAAGACCTAGCACCAAATCCAATTTGCCATCTGATCTAACTTCTGGAGGCAGTCAAAATGATCCTTAGAATTCTTCCCTACCTTATTCCTGTGCTGAGATACAGGCTGCTCCAACCTGCTGTAAAATGCTTGATTTTGAGAGTGAGCGAAACTAATGAAAACATTGTTGGGGTAAAACCTAAAGGGAAAGACCTAGCACCAAATCCAATTTGCCATCTGATCTAACTTCTGGAGGCAGTCAAAATGATCCTTAGAATTCTTCCCTACCTTATTCCTGTGCTGAGATACAGGCTGCTCCAACCTGCTGTAAAATGCTTGATTTCAAGAGTGAGCGAAACTAATGAAAACATTGTTGGGGTAAAACCTAAAGGGAAAGACCTAGCACCAAATCCAATTTGCCATCTGATCTAACTTCTGGAGGCAGTCAAAATGATCCTTAGAATTCTTCCCTACCTTATTCCTGTGCTGAGATACAGGCTGCTCCAACCTGCTGTAAAATGCTTGATTTCGAGAGTGAGCGAAACTAATGAAAACATTGTTGGGGTAAAACCTAAAGGGAAAGACCTAGCACCAAATCCAATTTGCCATCTGATCTAACTTCTGGAGGCAGTCAAAATGATCCTTAGAATTCTTCCCTACCTTATTCCTGTGCTGAGATACAGGCTGCTCCAACCTGCTGTAAAATGCTTGATTTCGAGAGTGAGCGAAACTAATGAAAACATTGTTGGGGTAAAACCTAAAGGGAAAGACCTAGCACCAAATCCAATTTGCCATCTGATCTAACTTCTGGAGGCAGTCAAAATGATCCTTAGAATTCTTCCCTACCTTATTCCTGTGCTGAGATACAGGCTGCTCCAACCTGCTGTAAAATGCTTGATTTCGAGAGTGAGCGAAACTAATGAAAACATTGTTGGGGGTAAAACCTAAAGGGAAAGACCTAGCACCAAATCCAATTTGCCATCTGATCTAACTTCTGGAGGCAGTCAAAATGATCCTTAGAATTCTTCCCTACCTTATTCCTGTGCTGAGATACAGGCTGCTCCAACCTGCTGTAAAATGCTTGATTTCGAGAGTGAGCGAAACTAATGAAAACATTGTTGGGGTAAAACCTAAAGGGAAAGACCTAGCACCAAATCCAATTTGCCATCTGATCTAACTTCTGGAGGCAGTCAAAATGAGTATTTGAATTCTTCCCTACCTTATTCCTGTGCTGAGATACAGGCTGCTCCAACCTGCTGTAAAATGCTTGATTTCGAGAGTGAGCGAAACTAATGAAAACATTGTTGGGGTAAAAACCTAAAGGGAAAGACCTAGCACCAAATCCAATTTGCCATCTGATCTAACTTCTGGAGGCAGTCAAAATGATCCTTAGAATTCTTCCCTACCTTATTCCCTGTGCTGAGATACAGGCTGCTCCAACCTGCTGTAAAATGCTTGATTTCGAGAGTGAGCGAAACTAATGAAAACATTGTTGGGGTAAAACCTAAAGGGAAAGACCTAGCACCAAATCCAATTTGCCATCTGATCTAACTTCTGGAGGCAGTCAAAAATGATCCTTAGAATTCTTCCCTACCTTATTCCTGTGCTGAGATACAGGCTGCTCCAACCTGCTGTAAAATGCTTGATTTCGAGAGTGAGCGAAACTAATGAAAACATTGTTGGGGTAAAACCTAAAGGGAAAGACCTAGCACCAAATCCAATTTGCCATCTGATCTAACTTCTGGAGGCAGTCAAAATGATCCTTAGAATTCTTCCCTACCTTATTCCTGTGCTGAGATACAGGCTGCTCCAACCTGCTGTAAAATGCTTGATTTCGAGAGTGAGCGAAACTAATGAAAACATTGTTGGGGTAAAACCTAAAGGGAAAGACCTAGCACCAAATCCAATTTGCCATCTGATCTAACTTCTGGAGGCAGTCAAAATGATCCTTAGAATTCTTCCCTACCTTATTCCTGTGCTGAGATACAGGCTGCTCCAACCTGCTGTAAAATGCTTGATTTCGAGAGTGAGCGAAACTAATGAAAACATTGTTGGGGTAAAACCTAAAGGGAAAGACCTAGCACCAAATCCAATTTGCCATCTGATCTAACTTCTGGAGGCAGTCAAAATGATCCTTAGAATTCTTCCCTACCTTATTCCTGTGCTGAGATACAGGCTGCTCCAACCTGCTGTAAAATGCTTGATTTCGAGAGTGAGCGAAACTAATGAAAACATTGTTGGGGTAAAACCTAAAGGGAAAGACCTAGCACCAAATCCAATTTGCCATCTGATCTAACTTCTGGAGGCAGTCAAAATGATCCTTAGAATTCTTCCCTACCTTATTCCTGTGCTGAGATACAGGCTGCTCCAACCTGCTGTAAAATGCTTGATTTCGAGAGTGAGCGAAACTAATGAAAACATTGTTGGGGTAAAACCTAAAGGGAAAGACCTAGCACCAAATCCAATTTGCCATCTGATCTAACTTCTGGAGGCAGTCAAAATGATCCTTAGAATTCTTCCCTACCTTATTCCTGTGCTGAGATACAGGCTGCTCCAACCTGCTGTTAAATGCTCGATTTCGAGAGTGAGCGAAACTAATGAAAACATTGTTGGGGTAAAACCTAAAGGGAAAGACCTAGCACCAAATCCAATTTGCCATCTGATCTAACTTCTGGAGGCAGTCAAAATGATCCTTAGAATTCTTCCCTACCTTATTCCTGTGCTGAGATACAGGCTGCTCCAACCTGGCTGTAAAATGCTCGATTTCGAGAGTGAGCGAAACTAATGAAAACATTGTTGGGGTAAAACCTAAAGGGAAAGACCTAGCACCAAATCCAATTTGCCATCTGATCTAACTTCTGGAGGCAGTCAAAATGATCCTTTGAATTCTTCCCTACCTTATTCCTGTGCTGAGATACAGGCTGCTCCAACCTGCTGTAAAATGCTCGATTTCGAGAGTGAGCGAAACTAATGAAAACATTGTTGGGGTAAAACCTAAAGGGAAAAGACCTAGCACCCAAATCCAATTTGCCATCTGATCTAACTTCTGGAGGCAGTCAAAATGATCCTTAGAATTCTTCCCTACCTTATTTCCTGTGCTGAGATACAGGCTGCTCCAACCTGCTGTAAAATGCTTGATTTCGAGAGTGAGCGAAACTAATGAAAACATTGTTGGTGGGTAAAACCTAAAGGGAAAGACCTAGCACCAAATCCAATTTGCCATCTGATCTAACTTCTGGAGGCAGTCAAAATGATCCTTAGAATTCTTCCCTACCTTATTCCTGTGCTGAGATACAGGCTGCTCCAACCTGCTGTAAAATGCTTGATTTCGAGAGTGAGCGAAACTAATGAAAACATTGTTGGGGTAAAACCTAAAGGGAAAGACCTAGCACCAAATCCAATTTGCCATCTGATCTAACTTCTGGAGGCAGTCAAAATGATCCTTAGAATTCTTCCCTACCTTATTCCTGTGCTGAGATACAGGCTGCTCCAACCCTGCTGTAAAATGCTTGATTTCGAGAGTGAGCGAAACTAATGAAAACATTGTTGGGGTAAAACCTAAAGGGAAAGACCTAGCACCAAATCCAATTTGCCATCTGATCTAACTTCTGGAGGCAGTCAAAATGATCCCTTAGAATTCTTCCCTACCTTATTCCTGTGCTGAGATACAGGCTGCTCCAACCTGCTGTAAAATGCTTGATTTCGAGAGTGAGCGAAACTAATGAAAACATTGTTGGGGTAAAACCTAAAGGGAAAGACCTAGCACCAAATCCAATTTGCCATCTGATCTAACTTCTGGAGGCAGTCCAAAATGATCCTTAGAATTCTTCCCTACCTTATTCCTGTGCTGAGATACAGGCTGCTCCAACCTGCTGTAAAATGCTTGATTTCGAGAGTGAGCGAAACTAATGAAACATTGTTGGGGTAAAACCTAAAGGGAAAGACCTAGCACCAAATCCAATTTGCCATCTGATCTAACTTCTGGAGGCAGTCAAAATGAGTATTTGAATTCTTCCCTACCTTATTCCTGTGCTGAGATACAGGCTGCTCCAACCTGCTGTAAAATGCTTGATTTCGAGAGTGAGCGAAACTAATGAAAACATTGTTGGGGGTAAAACCTAAAGGGAAAGACCTAGCACCAAATCCAATTTGCCATCTGATCTAACTTCTGGAGGCAGTCAAAATGATCCTTAGAATTCTTCCCTACCTTATTCCTGTGCTGAGATACAGGCTGCTCCAACCTGCTGTAAAATGCTTGATTTCGAGAGTGAGCGAAACTAATGAAAACATTGTTGGGGGTAAAACCTAAAGGGAAAGACCTAGCACCAAATCCAATTTGCCATCTGATCTAACTTCTGGAGGCAGTCAAAAATGATCCTTAGAATTCTTCCCTACCTTATTCCTGTGCTGAGATACAGGCTGCTCCAACCTGCTGTAAAATGCTCGATTTCGAGAGTGAGCGAAACTAATGAAAACATTGTTGGGGTAAAACCTAAAGGGAAAGACCTAGCACCAAATCCAATTTGCCATCTGATCTAACTTCTGGAGGCAGTCAAAATGATCCTTAGAATTCTTCCCTACCTTATTCCTGTGCTGAGATACAGGCTGCTCCAACCTGCTGTAAAATGCTCGATTTCGAGAGTGAGCGAAAACTAATGAAAACATTGTTGGGGTAAAACCTAAAGGGAAAGACCTAGCACCAAATCCAATTTGCCATCTGATCTAACTTCTGGAGGCAGTCAAAATGATCCTTTGAATTCTTCCCTACCTTATTCCTGTGCTGAGATACAGGCTGCTCCAACCTGCTGTAAAATGCTTGATTTCGAGAGTGAGCGAAACTAATGAAAACATTGTTGGGGTAAAACCTAAAGGGAAAGACCTAGCACCAAATCCAATTTGCCATCTGATCTAACTTCTGGAGGCAGTCAAAATGATCCTTAGAATTCTTCCCTACCTTATTCCTGTGCTGAGATACAGGCTGCTCCAACCTGCTGTAAAATGCTTGATTTCGAGAGTGAGCGAAACTAATGAAAACATTGTTGGGGTAAAACCTAAAGGGAAAGACCTAGCACCAAATCCAATTTGCCATCTGATCTAACTTCTGGAGGCAGTCAAAATGATCCTTAGAATTCTTCCCTACCTTATTCCTGTGCTGAGATACAGGCTGCTCCAACCTGCTGTAAAATGCTTGATTTCGAGAGTGAGCGAAACTAATGAAAACATTGTTGGGGTAAAACCTAAAGGGAAAGACCTAGCACCAAATCCAATTTGCCATCTGATCTAACTTCTGGAGGCAGTCAAAATGATCCTTAGAATTCTTCCCTACCTTATTCCTGTGCTGAGATACAGGCTGCTCCAACCTGCTGTAAAATGCTTGATTTCGAGAGTGAGCGAAACTAATGAAAACATTGTTGGGGTAAAACCTAAAGGGAAAGACCTAGCACCAAATCCAATTTGCCATCTGATCTAACTTCTGGAGGCAGTCAAAATGAGTATTTGAATTCTTCCCCTACCTTATTCCTGTGCTGAGATACAGGCTGCTCCAACCTGCTGTAAAATGCTTGATTTCGAGAGTGAGCGAAACTAATGAAAACATTGTTGGGGTAAAACCTAAAGGGAAAGACCTAGCACCAAATCCAATTTGCCATCTGATCTAACTTCTGGAGGCAGTCAAAATGATCCTTAGAATTCTTCCCTACCTTATTCCTGTGCTGAGATACAGGCTGCTCCAACCTGCTGTAAAATGCTTGATTTCGAGAGTGAGCGAAACTAATGAAAACATTGTTGGGGTAAAACCTAAAGGGAAAGACCTAGCACCAAATCCAATTTGCCATCTGATCTAACTTCTGGAGGCAGTCAAAATGATCCTTAGAATTCTTCCCTACCTTATTCCTGTGCTGAGATACAGGCTGCTCCAACCTGCTGTAAAATGCTTGATTTCAAGAGTGAGCGAAACTAATGAAAACATTGTTGGGGGTAAAACCTAAAGGGAAAGACCTAGCACCAAATCCAATTTGCCATCTGATCTAACTTCTGGAGGCAGTCAAAATGATCCTTAGAATTCTTCCCTACCTTATTCCTGTGCTGAGATACAGGCTGCTCCAACCTGCTGTAAAATGCTTGATTTCGAGAGTGAGCGAAACTAATGAAAACATTGTTGGGGGTAAAACCTAAAGGGAAAGACCTAGCACCAAATCCAATTTGCCATCTGATCTAACTTCTGGAGGCAGTCAAAATGATCCTTAGAATTCTTCCTACCTTATTCCTGTGCTGAGATACAGGCTGCTCCAACCTGCCTGTAAAATGCTTGATTTCGAGAGTGAGCGAAACTAATGAAAACATTGTTGGGGTAAAACCTAAAGGGAAAGACCTAGCACCAAATCCAATTTGCCATCTGATCTACCTTCTGGAGGCAGTCAAAATGAGTATTTGAATTCTTCCCTACCTTATTCCTGTGCTGAGATACAGGCTGCTCCAACCTGCTGTAAAATGCTTGATTTCGAGAGTGAGCAAAACTAATGAAAACATTGTTGGGGTAAAACCTAAAGGGAAAGACCTAGCACCAAATCCAATTTGCCATCTGATCTAACTTCTGGAGGCAGTCAAAATGATCCTTAGAATTCTTCCCTACCTTATTCCTGTGCTGAGATACAGGCTGCTCCAACCTGCTGTAAAATGCTTGATTTCGAGAGTGAGCGAAACTAATGAAAACATTGTTGGGGTAAAACCTAAAGGGAAAGACCTAGCACCAAAATCCAATTTGCCATCTGATCTAACTTCTGGAGGCAGTCAAAATGATCCTTAGAATTCTTCCCTACCTTATTCCTGTGCTGAGATACAGGGCTGCTCCAACCTGCTGTAAAATGCTTGATTTCAAGAGTGAGCGAAACTAATGAAAACATTGTTGGGGTAAAACCTAAAGGGAAAGACCTAGCACCAAATCCAATTTGCCATCTGATCTAACTTCTGGAGGCAGTCAAAATGATCCTTAGAATTCTTCCCTACCTTATTCCTGTGCTGAGATACAGGGCTGCTCCAACCTGCTGTAAAATGCTTGATTTCGAGAGTGAGCGAAACTAATGAAAACATTGTTGGGGTAAAACCTAAAGGGAAAGACCTAGCACCAAATCCAATTTGCCATCTGATCTAACTTCTGGAGGCAGTCAAAATGATCCTTAGAATTCTTCCCTACCTTATTCCTGTGCTGAGATACAGGCTGCTCCAACCTGCTGTAAAATGCTTGATTTCGAGAGTGAGCGAAACTAATGAAAACATTGTTGGGGGTAAAACCTAAAGGGAAAGACCTAGGCACCAAATCCAATTTGCCATCTGATCTAACTTCTGAGGCAGTCAAAATGATCCTTAGAATTCTTCCCTACCTTATTCCTGTGCTGAGATACAGGCTGCTCCAACCTGCTGTAAAATGCTTGATTTCGAGAGTGAGCGAAACTAATGAAAACATTGTTGGGGGTAAAACCTAAAGGGAAAGACCTAGCACCAAATCCAATTTGCCATCTGATCTAACTTCTGGAGGCAGTCAAAATGATCCTTAGAATTCTTCCCTACCTTATTCCTGTGCTGAGATACAGGCTGCTCCAACCTGCTGTAAAATGCTTGATTTCGAGAGTGAGCGAAACTAATGAAAACATTGTTGGGGTAAAAACCTAAAGGGAAAGACCTAGCACCAAATCCAATTTGCCATCTGATCTAACTTCTGGAGGCAGTCAAAATGATCCTTAGAATTCTTCCCTACCTTATTCCTGTGCTGAGATACAGGCTGCTCCAACCTGCTGTAAAATGCTTGATTTCGAGAGTGAGCGAAACTAATGAAAACATTGTTGGGGTAAAACCTAAAGGGAAAGACCTAGCACCAAATCCAATTTGCCATCTGATCTAACTTCTGGAGGCAGTCAAAATGATCCTTAGAATTCTTCCCTACCTTATTCCTGTGCTGAGATACAGGCTGCTCCAACCTGCTGTAAAATGCTTGATTTCAAGAGTGAGCGAAACTAATGAAAACATTGTTGGGGTAAAACCTAAAGGGAAAGACCTAGCACCAAATCCAATTTGCCATCTGATCTAACTTCTGGAGGCAGTCAAAATGATCCTTAGAATTCTTCCCTACCTTATTCCTGTGCTGAGATACAGGCTGCTCCAACCTGCTGTAAAAATGCTTGATTTCGAGAGTGAGCGAAACTAATGAAAACATTGTTGGGGTAAAACCTAAAGGGAAAGACCTAGCACCAAATCCAATTTGCCATCTGATCTAACTTCTGGAGGCAGTCAAAATGATCCTTAGAATTCTTCCCTACCTTATTCCTGTGCTGAGATACAGGCTGCTCCAACCTGCTGTAAAATGCTTGATTTCGAGAGTGAGCGAAACTAATGAAAACATTGTTGGGGTAAAACCTAAAGGGAAAGACCTAGCACCAAATCCAATTTGCCATCTGATCTAACTTCTGGAGGCAGTCAAAATGATCCTTAGAATTCTTCCCTACCTTATTCCTGTGCTGAGATACAGGGCTGCTCCAACCTGCTGTAAAATGCTTGATTTCGAGAGTGAGCGAAACTAATGAAAACATTGTTGGGGTAAAACCTAAAGGGAAAGACCTAGCACCAAATCCAATTTGCCATCTGATCTAACTTCTGGAGGCAGTCAAAATGATCCTTAGAATTCTTCCCTACCTTATTCCTGTGCTGAGATACAGGCTGCTCCAACCTGCTGTAAAATGCTTGATTTCGAGAGTGAGCGAAACTAATGAAAACATTGTTGGGGTAAAACCTAAAGGGAAAGACCTAGCACCAAATCCAATTTGCCATCTGATCTAACTTCTGGAGGCAGTCAAAATGATCCTTAGAATTCTTCCCTACCTTATTCCTGTGGCTGAGATACAGGCTGCTCCAACCTGCTGTAAAATGCTTGATTTCGAGAGTGAGCGAAACTAATGAAAACATTGTTGGGGTAAAACCTAAAGGGAAAGACCTAGCACCAAATCCAATTTGCCATCTGATCTAACTTCTGGAGGCAGTCAAAATGATCCTTAGAATTCTTCCCTACCTTATTCCTGTGCTGAGATACAGGGCTGCTCCAACCTGCTGTAAAATGCTTGATTTCGAGAGTGAGCGAAACTAATGAAAACATTGTTGGGGTAAAACCTAAAGGGAAAGACCTAGCACCAAATCCAATTTGCCATCTGATCTAACTTCTGGAGGCAGTCAAAATGATCCTTAGAATTCTTCCCTACCTTATTCCTGTGCTGAGATACAGGGTGCTCCAACCTGCTGTAAAATGCTTGATTTCGAGAGTGAGCGAAACTAATGAAAACATTGTTGGGGGTAAAACCTAAAGGGAAAGACCTAGCACCAAATCCAATTTGCCATCTGATCTAACTTCTGGAGGCAGTCAAAATGATCCTTAGAATTCTTCCCTACCTTATTCCTGTGCTGAGATACAGGCTGCTCCAACCTGCTGTAAAATGCTTGATTTCGAGAGTGAGCGAAACTAATGAAAACATTGTTGGGGTAAAACCTAAAGGGAAAGACCTAGCACCAAATCCAATTTGCCATCTGATCTAACTTCTGGAGGCAGTCAAAATGATCCTTAGAATTCTTCCCTACCTTATTCCTGTGCTGAGATACAGGCTGCTCCAACCTGCTGTAAAATGCTTGATTTCGAGAGTGAGCGAAACTAATGAAAACATTGTTGGGGTAAAACCTAAAGGAAAGACCTAGCACCAAATCCAATTTGCCATCTGATCTAACTTCTGGAGGCAGTCAAAATGAGTATTTGAATTCTTCCCTACCTTATTCCTGTGCTGAGATACAGGCTGCTCCAACCTGCTGTAAAATGCTTGATTTCGAGAGTGAGCGAAACTAATGAAAACATTGTTGGGGGTAAAACCTAAAGGGAAAGACCTAGCACCAAATCCAATTTGCCATCTGATCTAACTTCTGGAGGCAGTCAAAATGAGCCTTAGAATTCTTCCCTACCTTATTCCTGTGCTGAGATACAGGCTGCTCCAACCTGCTGTAAAATGCTTGATTTCGAGAGTGAGCGAAACTAATGAAAACATTGTTGGGGTAAAACCTAAAGGGAAAGACCTAGCACCAAATCCAATTTGCCATCTGATCTAACTTCTGGAGGCAGTCAAAATGATCCTTAGAATTCTTCCCTACCTTATTCCTGTGCTGAGATACAGGCTGCTCCAACCTGCTGTAAAATGCTTGATTTCGAGAGTGAGCGAAACTAATGAAAACATTGTTGGGGTAAAACCTAAAGGGAAAGACCTAGCACCAAATCCAATTTGCCATCTGATCTAACTTCTGGAGGCAGTCAAAATGATCCTTAGAATTCTTCCCCTACCTTATTCCTGTGCTGAGATACAGGCTGCTCCAACCTGCTGTAAAAATGCTTGATTTCGAGAATGAGCGAAACTAATGAAAACATTGTTGGGGTAAAACCTAAAGGGAAAGGACCTAGCACCAAATCCCAATTTGCCATCTGATCTAACTTCTGGAGGCAGTCAAAATGATCCTTAGAATTCTTCCCTACCTTATTCCTGTGCTGAGATACAGGCTGCTCCAACCTGCTGTAAAATGCTTGATTTCGAGAGTGAGCGAAACTAATGAAAACATTGTTGGGGTAAAACCTAAAGGGGAAAGACCTAGCACCAAATCCAATTTGCCATCTGATCTAACTTCTGGAGGCAGTCAAAATGATCCTTAGAATTCTTCCCTACCTTATTCCTGTGCTGAGATACAGGCTGCTCCAACCTGCTGTAAAATGCTTGATTTCGAGAGTGAGCGAAACTAATGAAAACATTGTTGGGGTAAAACCTAAAGGGAAAGACCTAGCACCAAATCCAATTTGCCATCTGATCTAACTTCTGGAGGCAGTCAAAATGATCCTTAGAATTCTTCCCTACCTTATTCCTGTGCTGAGATACAGGCTGCTCCAACCTGCTGTAAAATGCTCGATTTCGAGAGAGTGAGCGAAACTAATGAAAAACATTGTTGGGGTAAAACCTAAAGGGAAAGGACCTAGCACCAAATCCAATTTGCCATCTGATCTAACTTCTGGAGGCAGTCAAAATGATCCTTAGAATTCTTCCCTACCTTATTCCTGTGCTGAGATACAGGCTGCTCCAACCTGCTGTAAAATGCTTGATTTCGAGAGTGAGCGAAACTAATGAAAACATTGTTGGGGTAAAACCTAAAGGGAAAGACCTAGCACCAAATCCAATTTGCCATCTGATCTAACTTCTGGAGGCAGTCAAAATGATCCTTTGAATTCTTCCCTACCTTATTCCTGTGCTGAGATACAGGCTGCTCCAACCTGCTGTAAAATGCTCGATTTCGAGAGTGAGCGAAACTAATGAAAACATTGTTGGGGTAAAACCTAAAGGAAAGACCTAGCACCAAATCCAATTTGCCATCTGATCTAACTTCTGGAGGCAGTCAAAATGATCCTTAGAATTCTTCCCTACCTTATTCCTGTGCTGAGATACAGGCTGCTCCAACCTGCTGTAAAAATGCTTGATTTCGAGAGTGAGCGAAACTAATGAAAACATTGTTGGGGTAAAACCTAAAGGGAAAGACCTAGCACCAAATCCAATTTGCCATCTGATCTAACTTCTGGAGGCAGTCAAAATGATCCTTAGAATTCTTCCCTACCTTATTCCTGTGCTGAGATACAGGCTGCTCCAACCTGCTGTAAAATGCTTGATTTCGAGAGTGAGCGAAACTAATGAAAACATTGTTGGGGTAAAACCTAAAGGGAAAGACCTAGCACCAAATCCAATTTGCCATCTGATCTAACTTCTGGAGGCAGTCAAAATGATCCTTAGAATTCTTCCCTACCTTATTCCTGTGCTGAGATACAGGCTGCTCCAACCTGCTGTAAAATGCTTGATTTCGAGAGTGAGCGAAACTAATGAAAACATTGTTGGGGTAAAACCTAAAGGGAAAGACCTAGCACCAAATCCAATTTGCCATCTGATCTAACTTCTGGAGGCAGTCAAAATGAGCCTTAGAATTCTTCCCTACCTTATTCCTGTGCTGAGATACAGGCTGCTCCAACCTGCTGTAAAAGGCTTGATTTCGAGAGTGAGGCGAAACTAATGAAAAACATTGTTGGGGTAAAACCTAAAGGGAAAGACCTAGCACCAAATCCAATTTGCCATCTGATCTAACTTCTGGAGGCAGTCAAAATGATCCTTAGAATTCTTCCCTACCTTATTCCTGTGCTGAGATACAGGCTGCTCCAACCTGCTGTAAAATGCTTGATTTCGAGAGTGAGCGAAACTAATGAAAACATTGTTGGGGTAAAACCTAAAGGGAAAGACCTAGCACCAAATCCAATTTGCCATCTGATCTAACTTCTGGAGGCAAGTCAAAATGAGTATTTGAATTCTTCCCTACCTTATTCCTGTGCTGAGATACAGGCTGCTCCAACCTGCTGTAAAATGCTTGATTTCGAGAGTGAGCGAAACTAATGAAAACATTGTTGGGGTAAAACCTAAAGGGAAAGACCTAGCACCAAATCCAATTTGTCATCTGATCTAACTTCTGGAGGCAGTCAAAATGATCCTTAGAATTCTTCCCTACCTTATTCCTGTGCTGAGATACAGGCTGCTCCAACCTGCTGTAAAATGCTTGATTTCGAGAGTGAGCGAAACTAATGAAAACATTGTTGGGGTAAAACCTAAAGGGAAAGACCTAGCACCAAATACAATTTGCCATCTGATCTAACTTCTGGAGGCAGTCAAAATGATCCTTAGAATTCTTTCCTACCTTATTCCTGTGCTGAGATACAGGCTGCTCCAACCTGCTGTAAAATGCTTGATTTCAAGAGTGAGCGAAACTAATGAAAACATTGTTGGGGTAAAACCTAAAGGGAAAGACCTAGCACCAAATCCAATTTGCCATCTGATCTAACTTCTGGAGGCAGTCAAAATGATCCTTAGAATTCTTCCCTACCTTATTCCTGTGCTGAGATACAGGCTGCTCCAACCTGCTGTAAAAATGCTTGATTTCGAGAGTGAGCGAAACTAATGAAAACATTGTTGGGGTAAAACCTAAAGGGAAAGACCTAGCACCAAATCCAATTTGCCATCTGATCTAACTTCTGGAGGCAGTCAAAATGATCCTTAGAATTCTTCCCTACCTTATTCCTGTGCTGAGATACAGGCTGCTCCAACCTGCTGTAAAATGCTTGATTTCGAGAGTGAGCGAAACTAATGAAAACATTGTTGGGGTAAAACCTAAAGGGAAAGACCTAGCACCAAATCCAATTTGCCATCTGATCTACCTTCTGGAGGCAGTCAAAATGAGTATTTGAATTCTTCCCTACCTTATTCCTGTGCTGAGATACAGGCTGCTCCAACCTGCTGTAAAATGCTTGATTTCGAGAGTGAGCGAAACTAATGAAAACATTGTTGGGGTAAAACCTAAAGGGAAAGACCTAGCACCAAATACAATTTGCCATCTGATCTAACTTCTGGAGGCAGTCAAAATGATCCTTAGAATTCTTCCCTACCTTATTCCTGTGCTGAGATACAGGCTGCTCCAACCTGCTGTAAAATGCTTGATTTCGAGAGTGAGCGAAACTAATGAAAACATTGTTGGGGTAAAACCTAAAGGGAAAGACCTAGCACCAAATCCAATTTGCCATCTGATCTAACTTCTGGAGGCAGTCAAAATGATCCTTAGAATTCTTCCCTACCTTATTCCTGTGCTGAGATACAGGCTGCTCCAACCTGCTGTAAAATGCTTGATTTCGAGAGTGAGCGAAACTAATGAAAACATTGTTGGGGTAAAACCTAAAGGGAAAGACCTAGCACCAAATCCAATTTGCCATCTGATCTAACTTCTGGAGGCAGTCAAAATGAGTATTTGAATTCTTCCCTACCTTATTCCTGTGCTGAGATACAGGCTGCTCCAACCTGCTGTAAAATGCTTGATTTCGAGAGTGAGCGAAACTAATGAAAACATTGTTGGGGTAAAACCTAAAGGGAAAGACCTAGCACCAAATACAATTTGCCATCTGATCTAACTTCTGGAGGCAGTCAAAATGATCCTTAGAATTCTTCCCTACCTTATTCCTGTGCTGAGATACAGGCTGCTCCAACCTGCTGTAAAATGCTTGATTTCGAGAGTGAGCGAAACTAATGAAAACATTGTTGGGGTAAAACCTAAAGGGAAAGACCTAGCACCAAATCCAATTTGCCATCTGATCTAACTTCTGGAGGCAGTCAAAATGATCCTTAGAATTCTTCCCTACCTTATTCCTGTGCTGAGATACAGGCTGCTCCAACCTGCTGTAAAATGCTTGATTTCGAGAGTGAGCGAAACTAATGAAAACATTGTTGGGGTAAAACCTAAAGGGAAAGACCTAGCACCAAATCCAATTTGCCATCTGATCTAACTTCTGGAGGCAGTCAAAATGATCCTTAGAATTCTTCCCTACCTTATTCCTGTGCTGAGATACAGGCTGCTCCAACCTGCTGTAAAATGCTTGATTTCGAGAGTGAGCGAAACTAATGAAAACATTGTTGGGGTAAAACCTAAAGGGAAAGACCTAGCACCAAATCCAATTTGCCATCTGATCTAACTTCTGGAGGCAGTCAAAATGATCCTTAGAATTCTTCCCTACCTTATTCCTGTGCTGAGATACAGGCTGCTCCAACCTGCTGTAAAATGCTTGATTTCGAGAGTGAGCGAAACTAATGAAAACATTGTTGGGGTAAAACCTAAAGGGAAAGACCTAGCACCAAATCCAATTTGCCATCTGATCTAACTTCTGGAGGCAGTCAAAATGATCCTTAGAATTCTTCCCTACCTTATTCCTGTGCTGAGATACAGGCTGCTCCAACCTGCTGTAAAATGCTTGATTTCGAGAGTGAGCGAAACTAATGAAAACATTGTTGGGGGTAAAACCTAAAGGGAAAGACCTAGCACCAAATCCAATTTGCCATCTGATCTAACTTCTGGAGGCAGTCAAAATGATCCTTAGAATTCTTCCCTACCTTATTCCTGTGCTGAGATACAGGCTGCTCCAACCTGCTGTAAAATGCTTGATTTCAAGAGTGAGCGAAACTAATGAAAACATTGTTGGGGTAAAACCTAAAGGGAAAGACCTAGCACCAAATCCAATTTGCCATCTGATCTAACTTCTGGAGGCAGTCAAAATGATCCTTAGAATTCTTCCCTACCTTATTCCTGTGCTGAGATACAGGCTGCTCCAACCTGCTGTAAAATGCTTGATTTCGAGAGTGAGCGAAACTAATGAAAACATTGTTGGGGTAAAACCTAAAGGGAAAGACCTAGCACCAAATCCAATTTGCCATCTGATCTAACTTCTGGAGGCAGTCAAAATGATCCTTAGAATTCTTCCCTACCTTATTCCTGTGCTGAGATACAGGCTGCTCCAACCTGCTGTAAAATGCTTGATTTCGAGAGTGAGCGAAACTAATGAAAACATTGTTGGGGTAAAACCTAAAGGGAAAGACCTAGCACCAAATCCAATTTGCCATCTGATCTAACTTCTGGAGGCAGTCAAAATGAGCCTTAGAATTCTTCCCTACCTTATTCCTGTGCTGAGATACAGGCTGCTCCAACCTGCTGTAAAATGCTTGATTTCAAGAGTGAGCGAAACTAATGAAAAC
The DNA here is from genome assembly GCF_026170545.1 of Melanerpes formicivorus. NCBI lineage: Eukaryota > Metazoa > Chordata > Aves > Piciformes > Picidae > Melanerpes > Melanerpes formicivorus. The sequence goes on from NW_027143112.1 coordinate 20,254, forward strand.
ATTGTTGGGGTAAAACCTAAAGGGAAAGACCTAGCACCAAATCCAATTTGCCATCTGATCTAACTTCTGGAGGCAGTCAAAATGATCCTTAGAATTCTTCCCTACCTTATTCCTGTGCTGAGATACAGGCTGCTCCAACCTGCTGTAAAATGCTTGATTTCGAGAGTGAGCGAAACTAATGAAAACATTGTTGGGGTAAAACCTAAAGGGAAAGACCTAGCACCAAATCCAATTTGCCATCTGATCTAACTTCTGGAGGCAGTCAAAATGATCCTTTGAATTCTTCCCTACCTTATTCCTGTGCTGAGATACAGGCTGCTCCAACCTGCTGTAAAATGCTCGATTTCGAGAGTGAGCGAAACTAATGAAAACATTGTTGGGGTAAAACCTAAAGGGAAAGACCTAGCACCAAATCCAATTTGCCATCTGATCTAACTTCTGGAGGCAGTCAAAATGATCCTTAGAATTCTTCCCTACCTTATTCCTGTGCTGAGATACAGGCTGCTCCAACCTGCTGTAAAATGCTTGATTTCGAGAGTGAGCGAAACTAATGAAAACATTGTTGGGGTAAAACCTAAAGGGAAAGACCTAGCACCAAATCCAATTTGCCATCTGATCTAACTTCTGGAGGCAGTCAAAATGATCCTTAGAATTCTTCCCTACCTTATTCCTGTGCTGAGATACAGGCTGCTCCAACCTGCTGTAAAATGCTTGATTTCGAGAGTGAGCGAAACTAATGAAAACATTGTTGGGGTAAAACCTAAAGGGAAAGACCTAGCACCAAATCCAATTTGCCATCTGATCTAACTTCTGGAGGCAGTCAAAATGATCCTTAGAATTCTTCCCTACCTTATTCCTGTGCTGAGATACAGGCTGCTCCAACCTGCTGTAAAATGCTTGATTTCGAGAGTGAGCGAAACTAATGAAAACATTGTTGGGGTAAAACCTAAAGGGAAAGACCTAGCACCAAATCCAATTTGCCATCTGATCTAACTTCTGGAGGCAGTCAAAATGATCCTTAGAATTCTTCCCTACCTTATTCCTGTGCTGAGATACAGGCTGCTCCAACCTGCTGTAAAAGGCTTGATTTCGAGAGTGAGCGAAACTAATGAAAACATTGTTGGGGTAAAACCTAAAGGGAAAGACCTAGCACCAAATCCAATTTGCCATCTGATCTAACTTCTGGAGGCAGTCAAAATGATCCTTAGAATTCTTCCCTACCTTATTCCTGTGCTGAGATACAGGCTGCTCCAACCTGCTGTAAAATGCTTGATTTCGAGAGTGAGCGAAACTAATGAAAACATTGTTGGGGTAAAACCTAAAGGGAAAGACCTAGCACCAAATCCAATTTGCCATCTGATCTAACTTCTGGAGGCAGTCAAAATGAGTATTTGAATTCTTCCCTACCTTATTCCTGTGCTGAGATACAGGCTGCTCCAACCTGCTGTAAAATGCTTGATTTCGAGAGTGAGCGAAACTAATGAAAACATTGTTGGGGTAAAACCTAAAGGGAAAGACCTAGCACCAAATCCAATTTGTCATCTGATCTAACTTCTGGAGGCAGTCAAAATGATCCTTAGAATTCTTCCCTACCTTATTCCTGTGCTGAGATACAGGCTGCTCCAACCTGCTGTAAAATGCTTGATTTCGAGAGTGAGCGAAACTAATGAAAACATTGTTGGGGTAAAACCTAAAGGGAAAGACCTAGCACCAAATACAATTTGCCATCTGATCTAACTTCTGGAGGCAGTCAAAATGATCCTTAGAATTCTTTCCTACCTTATTCCTGTGCTGAGATACAGGCTGCTCCAACCTGCTGTAAAATGCTTGATTTCAAGAGTGAGCGAAACTAATGAAAACATTGTTGGGGTAAAACCTAAAGGGAAAGACCTAGCACCAAATCCAATTTGCCATCTGATCTAACTTCTGGAGGCAGTCAAAATGATCCTTAGAATTCTTCCCTACCTTATTCCTGTGCTGAGATACAGGCTGCTCCAACCTGCTGTAAAATGCTTGATTTCGAGAGTGAGCGAAACTAATGAAAACATTGTTGGGGTAAAACCTAAAGGGAAAGACCTAGCACCAAATCCAATTTGCCATCTGATCTAACTTCTGGAGGCAGTCAAAATGATCCTTAGAATTCTTCCCTACCTTATTCCTGTGCTGAGATACAGGCTGCTCCAACCTGCTGTAAAATGCTTGATTTCGAGAGTGAGCGAAACTAATGAAAACATTGTTGGGGTAAAACCTAAAGGGAAAGACCTAGCACCAAATCCAATTTGCCATCTGATCTACCTTCTGGAGGCAGTCAAAATGAGTATTTGAATTCTTCCCTACCTTATTCCTGTGCTGAGATACAGGCTGCTCCAACCTGCTGTAAAATGCTTGATTTCGAGAGTGAGCGAAACTAATGAAAACATTGTTGGGGTAAAACCTAAAGGGAAAGACCTAGCACCAAATACAATTTGCCATCTGATCTAACTTCTGGAGGCAGTCAAAATGATCCTTAGAATTCTTCCCTACCTTATTCCTGTGCTGAGATACAGGCTGCTCCAACCTGCTGTAAAATGCTTGATTTCGAGAGTGAGCGAAACTAATGAAAACATTGTTGGGGTAAAACCTAAAGGGAAAGACCTAGCACCAAATCCAATTTGCCATCTGATCTAACTTCTGGAGGCAGTCAAAATGATCCTTAGAATTCTTCCCTACCTTATTCCTGTGCTGAGATACAGGCTGCTCCAACCTGCTGTAAAATGCTTGATTTCGAGAGTGAGCGAAACTAATGAAAACATTGTTGGGGTAAAACCTAAAGGGAAAGACCTAGCACCAAATCCAATTTGCCATCTGATCTAACTTCTGGAGGCAGTCAAAATGAGTATTTGAATTCTTCCCTACCTTATTCCTGTGCTGAGATACAGGCTGCTCCAACCTGCTGTAAAATGCTTGATTTCGAGAGTGAGCGAAACTAATGAAAACATTGTTGGGGTAAAACCTAAAGGGAAAGACCTAGCACCAAATACAATTTGCCATCTGATCTAACTTCTGGAGGCAGTCAAAATGATCCTTAGAATTCTTCCCTACCTTATTCCTGTGCTGAGATACAGGCTGCTCCAACCTGCTGTAAAATGCTTGATTTCGAGAGTGAGCGAAACTAATGAAAACATTGTTGGGGTAAAACCTAAAGGGAAAGACCTAGCACCAAATCCAATTTGCCATCTGATCTAACTTCTGGAGGCAGTCAAAATGATCCTTAGAATTCTTCCCTACCTTATTCCTGTGCTGAGATACAGGCTGCTCCAACCTGCTGTAAAATGCTTGATTTCGAGAGTGAGCGAAACTAATGAAAACATTGTTGGGGTAAAACCTAAAGGGAAAGACCTAGCACCAAATCCAATTTGCCATCTGATCTAACTTCTGGAGGCAGTCAAAATGATCCTTAGAATTCTTCCCTACCTTATTCCTGTGCTGAGATACAGGCTGCTCCAACCTGCTGTAAAATGCTTGATTTCGAGAGTGAGCGAAACTAATGAAAACATTGTTGGGGTAAAACCTAAAGGGAAAGACCTAGCACCAAATCCAATTTGCCATCTGATCTAACTTCTGGAGGCAGTCAAAATGATCCTTAGAATTCTTCCCTACCTTATTCCTGTGCTGAGATACAGGCTGCTCCAACCTGCTGTAAAATGCTTGATTTCGAGAGTGAGCGAAACTAATGAAAACATTGTTGGGGTAAAACCTAAAGGGAAAGACCTAGCACCAAATCCAATTTGCCATCTGATCTAACTTCTGGAGGCAGTCAAAATGATCCTTAGAATTCTTCCCTACCTTATTCCTGTGCTGAGATACAGGCTGCTCCAACCTGCTGTAAAATGCTTGATTTCGAGAGTGAGCGAAACTAATGAAAACATTGTTGGGGTAAAACCTAAAGGGAAAGACCTAGCACCAAATCCAATTTGCCATCTGATCTAACTTCTGGAGGCAGTCAAAATGATCCTTAGAATTCTTCCCTACCTTATTCCTGTGCTGAGATACAGGCTGCTCCAACCTGCTGTAAAATGCTTGATTTCGAGAGTGAGCGAAACTAATGAAAACATTGTTGGGGTAAAACCTAAAGGGAAAGACCTAGCACCAAATCCAATTTGCCATCTGATCTAACTTCTGGAGGCAGTCAAAATGATCCTTAGAATTCTTTCCTACCTTATTCCTGTGCTGACATACAGGCTGCTCCAACCTGCTGTAAAATGCTTGATTTCAAGAGTGAGCGAAACTAATGAAAACATTGTTGGGGTAAAACCTAAAGGGAAAGACCTAGCACCAAATCCAATTTGCCATCTGATCTAACTTCTGGAGGCAGTCAAAATGATCCTTAGAATTCTTCCCTACCTTATTCCTGTGCTGAGATACAGGCTGCTCCAACCTGCTGTAAAATGCTTGATTTCGAGAGTGAGCGAAACTAATGAAAACATTGTTGGGGTAAAACCTAAAGGGAAAGACCTAGCACCAAATCCAATTTGCCATCTGATCTAACTTCTGGAGGCAGTCAAAATGATCCTTAGAATTCTTCCCTACCTTATTCCTGTGCTGAGATACAGGCTGCTCCAACCTGCTGTAAAATGCTTGATTTCGAGAGTGAGCGAAACTAATGAAAACATTGTTGGGGTAAAACCTAAAGGGAAAGACCTAGCACCAAATCCAATTTGCCATCTGATCTACCTTCTGGAGGCAGTCAAAATGAGTATTTGAATTCTTCCCTACCTTATTCCTGTGCTGAGATACAGGCTGCTCCAACCTGCTGTAAAAGGCTTGATTTCGAGAGTGAGCGAAACTAATGAAAACATTGTTGGGGTAAAACCTAAAGGGAAAGACCTAGCACCAAATCCAATTTGCCATCTGATCTAACTTCTGGAGGCAGTCAAAATGATCCTTAGAATTCTTCCCTACCTTATTCCTGTGCTGAGATACAGGCTGCTCCAACCTGCTGTAAAATGCTTGATTTCGAGAGTGAGCGAAACTAATGAAAACATTGTTGGGGTAAAACCTAAAGGGAAAGACCTAGCACCAAATCCAATTTGCCATCTGATCTAACTTCTGGAGGCAGTCAAAATGATCCTTAGAATTCTTCCCTACCTTATTCCTGTGCTGAGATACAGGCTGCTCCAACCTGCTGTAAAATGCTTGATTTCAAGAGTGAGCGAAACTAATGAAAACATTGTTGGGGTAAAACCTAAAGGGAAAGACCTAGCACCAAATCCAATTTGCCATCTGATCTAACTTCTGGAGGCAGTCAAAATGATCCTTAGAATTCTTCCCTACCTTATTCCTGTGCTGAGATACAGGCTGCTCCAACCTGCTGTAAAATGCTTGATTTCGAGAGTGAGCGAAACTAATGAAAACATTGTTGGGGTAAAACCTAAAGGGAAAGACCTAGCACCAAATCCAATTTGCCATCTGATCTAACTTCTGGAGGCAGTCAAAATGATCCTTAGAATTCTTCCCTACCTTATTCCTGTGCTGAGATACAGGCTGCTCCAACCTGCTGTAAAATGCTTGATTTCGAGAGTGAGCGAAACTAATGAAAACATTGTTGGGGTAAAACCTAAAGGGAAAGACCTAGCACCAAATCCAATTTGCCATCTGATCTAACTTCTGGAGGCAGTCAAAATGATCCTTAGAATTCTTCCCTACCTTATTCCTGTGCTGAGATACAGGCTGCTCCAACCTGCTGTAAAATGCTTGATTTCAAGAGTGAGCGAAACTAATGAAAACATTGTTGGGGTAAAACCTAAAGGGAAAGACCTAGCACCAAATCCAATTTGCCATCTGATCTAACTTCTGGAGGCAGTCAAAATGATCCTTAGAATTCTTCCCTACCTTATTCCTGTGCTGAGATACAGGCTGCTCCAACCTGCTGTAAAATGCTTGATTTCGAGAGTGAGCGAAACTAATGAAAACATTGTTGGGGTAAAACCTAAAGGGAAAGACCTAGCACCAAATCCAATTTGCCATCTGATCTAACTTCTGGAGGCAGTCAAAATGATCCTTAGAATTCTTCCCTACCTTATTCCTGTGCTGAGATACAGGCTGCTCCAACCTGCTGTAAAATGCTTGATTTCGAGAGTGAGCGAAACTAATGAAAACATTGTTGGGGTAAAACCTAAAGGGAAAGACCTAGCACCAAATCCAATTTGCCATCTGATCTAACTTCTGGAGGCAGTCAAAATGATCCTTAGAATTCTTCCCTACCTTATTCCTGTGCTGAGATACAGGCTGCTCCAACCTGCTGTAAAATGCTTGATTTCGAGAGTGAGCGAAACTAATGAAAACATTGTTGGGGTAAAACCTAAAGGGAAAGACCTAGCACCAAATCCAATTTGCCATCTGATCTAACTTCTGGAGGCAGTCAAAATGATCCTTAGAATTCTTCCCTACCTTATTCCTGTGCTGAGATACAGGCTGCTCCAACCTGCTGTAAAATGCTTGATTTCGAGAGTGAGCGAAACTAATGAAAACATTGTTGGGGTAAAACCTAAAGGGAAAGACCTAGCACCAAATCCAATTTGCCATCTGATCTAACTTCTGGAGGCAGTCAAAATGATCCTTAGAATTCTTCCCTACCTTATTCCTGTGCTGAGATACAGGCTGCTCCAACCTGCTGTAAAATGCTTGATTTCGAGAGTGAGCGAAACTAATGAAAACATTGTTGGGGTAAAACCTAAAGGGAAAGACCTAGCACCAAATCCAATTTGCCATCTGATCTAACTTCTGGAGGCAGTCAAAATGATCCTTAGAATTCTTCCCTACCTTATTCCTGTGCTGAGATACAGGCTGCTCCAACCTGCTGTAAAATGCTTGATTTCGAGAGTGAGCGAAACTAATGAAAACATTGTTGGGGTAAAACCTAAAGGGAAAGACCTAGCACCAAATCCAATTTGCCATCTGATCTAACTTCTGGAGGCAGTCAAAATGATCCTTAGAATTCTTCCCTACCTTATTCCTGTGCTGAGATACAGGCTGCTCCAACCTGCTGTAAAATGCTTGATTTCGAGAGTGAGCGAAACTAATGAAAACATTGTTGGGGTAAAACCTAAAGGGAAAGACCTAGCACCAAATCCAATTTGCCATCTGATCTAACTTCTGGAGGCAGTCAAAATGATCCTTAGAATTCTTCCCTACCTTATTCCTGTGCTGAGATACAGGCTGCTCCAACCTGCTGTAAAATGCTTGATTTCGAGAGTGAGCGAAACTAATGAAAACATTGTTGGGGTAAAACCTAAAGGGAAAGACCTAGCACCAAATCCAATTTGCCATCTGATCTAACTTCTGGAGGCAGTCAAAATGATCCTTAGAATTCTTCCCTACCTTATTCCTGTGCTGAGATACAGGCTGCTCCAACCTGCTGTAAAATGCTTGATTTCGAGAGTGAGCGAAACTAATGAAAACATTGTTGGGGTAAAACCTAAAGGGAAAGACCTAGCACCAAATCCAATTTGCCATCTGATCTAACTTCTGGAGGCAGTCAAAATGATCCTTAGAATTCTTCCCTACCTTATTCCTGTGCTGAGATACAGGCTGCTCCAACCTGCTGTAAAATGCTTGATTTCGAGAGTGAGCGAAACTAATGAAAACATTGTTGGGGTAAAACCTAAAGGGAAAGACCTAGCACCAAATCCAATTTGCCATCTGATCTAACTTCTGGAGGCAGTCAAAATGATCCTTAGAATTCTTCCCTACCTTATTCCTGTGCTGAGATACAGGCTGCTCCAACCTGCTGTAAAATGCTTGATTTCGAGAGTGAGCGAAACTAATGAAAACATTGTTGGGGTAAAACCTAAAGGGAAAGACCTAGCACCAAATACAATTTGCCATCTGATCTAACTTCTGGAGGCAGTCAAAATGATCCTTAGAATTCTTTCCTACCTTATTCCTGTGCTGAGATACAGGCTGCTCCAACCTGCTGTAAAATGCTTGATTTCGAGAGTGAGCGAAACTAATGAAAACATTGTTGGGGTAAAACCTAAAGGGAAAGACCTAGCACCAAATCCAATTTGCCATCTGATCTAACTTCTGGAGGCAGTCAAAATGATCCTTAGAATTCTTCCCTACCTTATTCCTGTGCTGAGATACAGGCTGCTCCAACCTGCTGTAAAATGCTTGATTTCGAGAGTGAGCAAAACTAATGAAAACATTGTTGGGGTAAAACCTAAAGGGAAAGACCTAGCACCAAATCCAATTTGCCATCTGATCTAACTTCTGGAGGCAGTCAAAATGATCCTTAGAATTCTTCCCTACCTTATTCCTGTGCTGAGATACAGGCTGCTCCAACCTGCTGTAAAATGCTTGATTTCGAGAGTGAGCGAAACTAATGAAAACATTGTTGGGGTAAAACCTAAAGGGAAAGACCTAGCACCAAATCCAATTTGCCATCTGATCTACCTTCTGGAGGCAGTCAAAATGAGTATTTGAATTCTTCCCTACCTTATTCCTGTGCTGAGATACAGGCTGCTCCAACCTGCTGTAAAAGGCTTGATTTCGAGAGTGAGCGAAACTAATGAAAACATTGTTGGGGTAAAACCTAAAGGGAAAGACCTAGCACCAAATCCAATTTGCCATCTGATCTAACTTCTGGAGGCAGTCAAAATGATCCTTAGAATTCTTCCCTACCTTATTCCTGTGCTGAGATACAGGCTGCTCCAACCTGCTGTAAAATGCTTGATTTCGAGAGTGAGCGAAACTAATGAAAACATTGTTGGGGTAAAACCTAAAGGGAAAGACCTAGCACCAAATCCAATTTGCCATCTGATCTAACTTCTGGAGGCAGTCAAAATGATCCTTAGAATTCTTCCCTACCTTATTCCTGTGCTGAGATACAGGCTGCTCCAACCTGCTGTAAAATGCTTGATTTCGAGAGTGAGCGAAACTAATGAAAACATTGTTGGGGTAAAACCTAAAGGGAAAGACCTAGCACCAAATCCAATTTGCCATCTGATCTAACTTCTGGAGGCAGTCAAAATGATCCTTAGAATTCTTCCCTACCTTATTCCTGTGCTGAGATACAGGCTGCTCCAACCTGCTGTAAAATGCTTGATTTCGAGAGTGAGCGAAACTAATGAAAACATTGTTGGGGTAAAACCTAAAGGGAAAGACCTAGCACCAAATCCAATTTGCCATCTGATCTAACTTCTGGAGGCAGTCAAAATGAGTATTTGAATTCTTCCCTACCTTATTCCTGTGCTGAGATACAGGCTGCTCCAACCTGCTGTAAAATGCTTGATTTCGAGAGTGAGCGAAACTAATGAAAACATTGTTGGGGTAAAACCTAAAGGGAAAGACCTAGCACCAAATCCAATTTGCCATCTGATCTAACTTCTGGAGGCAGTCAAAATGATCCTTAGAATTCTTCCCTACCTTATTCCTGTGCTGAGATACAGGCTGCTCCAACCTGCTGTAAAATGCTTGATTTCGAGAGTGAGCGAAACTAATGAAAACATTGTTGGGGTAAAACCTAAAGGGAAAGACCTAGCACCAAATCCAATTTGCCATCTGATCTAACTTCTGGAGGCAGTCAAAATGATCCTTAGAATTCTTCCCTACCTTATTCCTGTGCTGAGATACAGGCTGCTCCAACCTGCTGTAAAATGCTTGATTTCGAGAGTGAGCGAAACTAATGAAAACATTGTTGGGGTAAAACCTAAAGGGAAAGACCTAGCACCAAATCCAATTTGCCATCTGATCTAACTTCTGGAGGCAGTCAAAATGATCCTTAGAATTCTTCCCTACCTTATTCCTGTGCTGAGATACAGGCTGCTCCAACCTGCTGTAAAATGCTTGATTTCGAGAGTGAGCGAAACTAATGAAAACATTGTTGGGGTAAAACCTAAAGGGAAAGACCTAGCACCAAATACAATTTGCCATCTGATCTAACTTCTGGAGGCAGTCAAAATGATCCTTAGAATTCTTTCCTACCTTATTCCTGTGCTGACATACAGGCTGCTCCAACCTGCTGTAAAATGCTTGATTTCAAGAGTGAGCGAAACTAATGAAAACATTGTTGGGGTAAAACCTAAAGGGAAAGACCTAGCACCAAATCCAATTTGCCATCTGATCTAACTTCTGGAGGCAGTCAAAATGATCCTTAGAATTCTTCCCTACCTTATTCCTGTGCTGAGATACAGGCTGCTCCAACCTGCTGTAAAATGCTTGATTTCGAGAGTGAGCGAAACTAATGAAAACATTGTTGGGGTAAAACCTAAAGGGAAAGACCTAGCACCAAATCCAATTTGCCATCTGATCTAACTTCTGGAGGCAGTCAAAATGATCCTTAGAATTCTTCCCTACCTTATTCCTGTGCTGAGATACAGGCTGCTCCAACCTGCTGTAAAATGCTTGATTTCGAGAGTGAGCGAAACTAATGAAAACATTGTTGGGGTAAAACCTAAAGGGAAAGACCTAGCACCAAATCCAATTTGCCATCTGATCTACCTTCTGGAGGCAGTCAAAATGAGTATTTGAATTCTTCCCTACCTTATTCCTGTGCTGAGATACAGGCTGCTCCAACCTGCTGTAAAAGGCTTGATTTCGAGAGTGAGCGAAACTAATGAAAACATTGTTGGGGTAAAACCTAAAGGGAAAGACCTAGCACCAAATCCAATTTGCCATCTGATCTAACTTCTGGAGGCAGTCAAAATGATCCTTAGAATTCTTCCCTACCTTATTCCTGTGCTGAGATACAGGCTGCTCCAACCTGCTGTAAAATGCTTGATTTCGAGAGTGAGCGAAACTAATGAAAACATTGTTGGGGTAAAACCTAAAGGGAAAGACCTAGCACCAAATCCAATTTGCCATCTGATCTAACTTCTGGAGGCAGTCAAAATGATCCTTAGAATTCTTCCCTACCTTATTCCTGTGCTGAGATACAGGCTGCTCCAACCTGCTGTAAAATGCTTGATTTCAAGAGTGAGCGAAACTAATGAAAACATTGTTGGGGTAAAACCTAAAGGGAAAGACCTAGCACCAAATCCAATTTGCCATCTGATCTAACTTCTGGAGGCAGTCAAAATGATCCTTAGAATTCTTCCCTACCTTATTCCTGTGCTGAGATACAGGCTGCTCCAACCTGCTGTAAAATGCTTGATTTCGAGAGTGAGCGAAACTAATGAAAACATTGTTGGGGTAAAACCTAAAGGGAAAGACCTAGCACCAAATCCAATTTGCCATCTGATCTAACTTCTGGAGGCAGTCAAAATGATCCTTAGAATTCTTCCCTACCTTATTCCTGTGCTGAGATACAGGCTGCTCCAACCTGCTGTAAAATGCTTGATTTCGAGAGTGAGCGAAACTAATGAAAACATTGTTGGGGTAAAACCTAAAGGGAAAGACCTAGCACCAAATCCAATTTGCCATCTGATCTAACTTCTGGAGGCAGTCAAAATGATCCTTAGAATTCTTCCCTACCTTATTCCTGTGCTGAGATACAGGCTGCTCCAACCTGCTGTAAAATGCTTGATTTCAAGAGTGAGCGAAACTAATGAAAACATTGTTGGGGTAAAACCTAAAGGGAAAGACCTAGCACCAAATCCAATTTGCCATCTGATCTAACTTCTGGAGGCAGTCAAAATGATCCTTAGAATTCTTCCCTACCTTATTCCTGTGCTGAGATACAGGCTGCTCCAACCTGCTGTAAAATGCTTGATTTCGAGAGTGAGCGAAACTAATGAAAACATTGTTGGGGTAAAACCTAAAGGGAAAGACCTAGCACCAAATCCAATTTGCCATCTGATCTAACTTCTGGAGGCAGTCAAAATGATCCTTAGAATTCTTCCCTACCTTATTCCTGTGCTGAGATACAGGCTGCTCCAACCTGCTGTAAAATGCTTGATTTCGAGAGTGAGCGAAACTAATGAAAACATTGTTGGGGTAAAACCTAAAGGGAAAGACCTAGCACCAAATCCAATTTGCCATCTGATCTAACTTCTGGAGGCAGTCAAAATGATCCTTAGAATTCTTCCCTACCTTATTCCTGTGCTGAGATACAGGCTGCTCCAACCTGCTGTAAAATGCTTGATTTCGAGAGTGAGCGAAACTAATGAAAACATTGTTGGGGTAAAACCTAAAGGGAAAGACCTAGCACCAAATCCAATTTGCCATCTGATCTAACTTCTGGAGGCAGTCAAAAGATCCTTAGAATTCTTCCCTACCTTATTCCTGTGCTGAGATACAGGCTGCTCCAACCTGCTGTAAAATGCTTGATTTCGAGAGTGAGCGAAACTAATGAAAACATTGTTGGGGTAAAACCTAAAGGGAAAGACCTAGCACCAAATCCAATTTGCCATCTGATCTAACTTCTGGAGGCAGTCAAAATGATCCTTAGAATTCTTCCCTACCTTATTCCTGTGCTGAGATACAGGCTGCTCCAACCTGCTGTAAAATGCTTGATTTCGAGAGTGAGCGAAACTAATGAAAACATTGTTGGGGTAAAACCTAAAGGGAAAGACCTAGCACCAAATCCAATTTGCCATCTGATCTAACTTCTGGAGGCAGTCAAAATGATCCTTAGAATTCTTCCCTACCTTATTCCTGTGCTGAGATACAGGCTGCTCCAACCTGCTGTAAAATGCTTGATTTCGAGAGTGAGCGAAACTAATGAAAACATTGTTGGGGTAAAACCTAAAGGGAAAGACCTAGCACCAAATCCAATTTGCCATCTGATCTAACTTCTGGAGGCAGTCAAAATGATCCTTAGAATTCTTCCCTACCTTATTCCTGTGCTGAGATACAGGCTGCTCCAACCTGCTGTAAAATGCTTGATTTCGAGAGTGAGCGAAACTAATGAAAACATTGTTGGGGTAAAACCTAAAGGGAAAGACCTAGCACCAAATCCAATTTGCCATCTGATCTAACTTCTGGAGGCAGTCAAATGATCCTTAGAATTCTTCCCTACCTTATTCCTGTGCTGAGATACAGGCCTGCTCCAACCTGCTGTAAAATGCTTGATTTCGAGAGTGAGCGAAACTAATGAAAACATTGTTGGGGTAAAACCTAAAGGGAAAGACCTAGCACCAAATCCAATTTGCCATCTGATCTAACTTCTGGAGGCAGTCAAAATGATCCTTAGAATTCTTCCCTACCTTATTCCTGTGCTGAGATACAGGCTGCTCCAACCTGCTGTAAAATGCTTGATTTCGAGAGTGAGCGAAACTAATGAAAACATTGTTGGGGTAAAACCTAAAGGGAAAGACCTAGCACCAAATCCAATTTGCCATCTGATCTAACTTCTGGAGGCAGTCAAAATGATCCTTAGAATTCTTTCCTACCTTATTCCTGTGCTGAGATACAGGCTGCTCCAACCTGCTGTAAAATGCTTGATTTCGAGAGTGAGCGAAACTAATGAAAACATTGTTGGGGTAAAACCTAAAGGGAAAGACCTAGCACCAAATCCAATTTGCCATCTGATCTAACTTCTGGAGGCAGTCAAAATGATCCTTAGAATTCTTCCCTACCTTATTCCTGTGCTGAGATACAGGCTGCTCCAACCTGCTGTAAAATGCTTGATTTCGAGAGGTGAGCGAAACTAATGAAAACATTGTTGGGGTAAAACCTAAAGGGAAAGACCTAGCACCAAATCCAATTTGCCATCTGATCTAACTTCTGGAGGCAGTCAAAATGATCCTTAGAATTCTTCCCTACCTTATTCCTGTGCTGAGATACAGGCTGCTCCAACCTGCTGTAAAATGCTTGATTTCGAGAGTGAGCGAAACTAATGAAAACATTGTTGGGGTAAAACCTAAAGGGAAAGACCTAGCACCAAATCCAATTTGCCATCTGATCTACCTTCTGGAGGCAGTCAAAATGAGTATTTGAATTCTTCCCTACCTTATTCCTGTGCTGAGATACAGGCTGCTCCAACCTGCTGTAAAAGGCTTGATTTCGAGAGTGAGCGAAACTAATGAAAACATTGTTGGGGGTAAAAACCTAAAGGGAAAGACCTAGCACCAAATCCAATTTGCCATCTGATCTAACTTCTGGAGGCAGTCAAAATGATCCTTAGAATTCTTCCCTACCTTATTCCTGTGCTGAGATACAGGCTGCTCCAACCTGCTGTAAAATGCTTGATTTCGAGAGTGAGCGAAACTAATGAAAACATTGTTGGGGTAAAACCTAAAGGGAAAGACCTAGCACCAAATCCAATTTGCCATCTGATCTAACTTCTGGAGGCAGTCAAAATGATCCTTAGAATTCTTCCCTACCTTATTCCTGTGCTGAGATACAGGCTGCTCCAACCTGCTGTAAAATGCTTGATTTCGAGAGTGAGCGAAACTAATGAAAACATTGTTGGGGTAAAACCTAAAGGGAAAGACCTAGCACCAAATCCAATTTGCCATCTGATCTAACTTCTGGAGGCAGTCAAAATGATCCTTAGAATTCTTCCCTACCTTATTCCTGTGCTGAGATACAGGCTGCTCCAACCTGCTGTAAAATGCTTGATTTCGAGAGTGAGCGAAACTAATGAAAACATTGTTGGGGTAAAACCTAAAGGGAAAGACCTAGCACCAAATCCAATTTGCCATCTGATCTAACTTCTGGAGGCAGTCAAAATGAGTATTTGAATTCTTCCCTACCTTATTCCTGTGCTGAGATACAGGCTGCTCCAACCTGCTGTAAAATGCTTGATTTCGAGAGTGAGCGAAACTAATGAAAACATTGTTGGGGTAAAACCTAAAGGGAAAGACCTAGCACCAAATCCAATTTGCCATCTGATCTAACTTCTGGAGGCAGTCAAAATGATCCTTAGAATTCTTCCCTACCTTATTCCTGTGCTGAGATACAGGCTGCTCCAACCTGCTGTAAAATGCTTGATTTCGAGAGTGAGCGAAACTAATGAAAACATTGTTGGGGTAAAACCTAAAGGGAAAGACCTAGCACCAAATCCAATTTGCCATCTGATCTAACTTCTGGAGGCAGTCAAAATGATCCTTAGAATTCTTCCCTACCTTATTCCTGTGCTGAGATACAGGCTGCTCCAACCTGCTGTAAAATGCTTGATTTCGAGAGTGAGCGAAACTAATGAAAACATTGTTGGGGTAAAACCTAAAGGGAAAGACCTAGCACCAAATCCAATTTGCCATCTGATCTAACTTCTGGAGGCAGTCAAAATGATCCTTAGAATTCTTCCCTACCTTATTCCTGTGCTGAGATACAGGCTGCTCCAACCTGCTGTAAAATGCTTGATTTCGAGAGTGAGCGAAACTAATGAAAACATTGTTGGGGTAAAACCTAAAGGGAAAGACCTAGCACCAAATACAATTTGCCATCTGATCTAACTTCTGGAGGCAGTCAAAATGATCCTTAGAATTCTTTCCTACCTTATTCCTGTGCTGACATACAGGCTGCTCCAACCTGCTGTAAAATGCTTGATTTCAAGAGTGAGCGAAACTAATGAAAACATTGTTGGGGTAAAACCTAAAGGGAAAGACCTAGCACCAAATCCAATTTGCCATCTGATCTAACTTCTGGAGGCAGTCAAAATGATCCTTAGAATTCTTCCCTACCTTATTCCTGTGCTGAGATACAGGCTGCTCCAACCTGCTGTAAAATGCTTGATTTCGAGAGTGAGCGAAACTAATGAAAACATTGTTGGGGTAAAACCTAAAGGGAAAGACCTAGCACCAAATCCAATTTGCCATCTGATCTAACTTCTGGAGGCAGTCAAAATGATCCTTAGAATTCTTCCCTACCTTATTCCTGTGCTGAGATACAGGCTGCTCCAACCTGCTGTAAAATGCTTGATTTCGAGAGTGAGCGAAACTAATGAAAACATTGTTGGGGTAAAACCTAAAGGGAAAGACCTAGCACCAAATCCAATTTGCCATCTGATCTACCTTCTGGAGGCAGTCAAAATGAGTATTTGAATTCTTCCCTACCTTATTCCTGTGCTGAGATACAGGCTGCTCCAACCTGCTGTAAAAGGCTTGATTTCGAGAGTGAGCGAAACTAATGAAAACATTGTTGGGGTAAAACCTAAAGGGAAAGACCTAGCACCAAATCCAATTTGCCATCTGATCTAACTTCTGGAGGCAGTCAAAATGATCCTTAGAATTCTTCCCTACCTTATTCCTGTGCTGAGATACAGGCTGCTCCAACCTGCTGTAAAATGCTTGATTTCGAGAGTGAGCGAAACTAATGAAAACATTGTTGGGGTAAAACCTAAAGGGAAAGACCTAGCACCAAATCCAATTTGCCATCTGATCTAACTTCTGGAGGCAGTCAAAATGATCCTTAGAATTCTTCCCTACCTTATTCCTGTGCTGAGATACAGGCTGCTCCAACCTGCTGTAAAATGCTTGATTTCGAGAGTGAGCGAAACTAATGAAAACATTGTTGGGGTAAAACCTAAAGGGAAAGACCTAGCACCAAATCCAATTTGCCATCTGATCTAACTTCTGGAGGCAGTCAAAATGATCCTTAGAATTCTTCCCTACCTTATTCCTGTGCTGAGATACAGGCTGCTCCAACCTGCTGTAAAATGCTTGATTTCGAGAGTGAGCGAAACTAATGAAAACATTGTTGGGGTAAAACCTAAAGGGAAAGACCTAGCACCAAATCCAATTTGCCATCTGATCTAACTTCTGGAGGCAGTCAAAATGATCCTTAGAATTCTTCCCTACCTTATTCCTGTGCTGAGATACAGGCTGCTCCAACCTGCTGTAAAATGCTTGATTTCAAGAGTGAGCGAAACTAATGAAAACATTGTTGGGGTAAAACCTAAAGGGAAAGACCTAGCACCAAATCCAATTTGCCATCTGATCTAACTTCTGGAGGCAGTCAAAATGATCCTTAGAATTCTTCCCTACCTTATTCCTGTGCTGAGATACAGGCTGCTCCAACCTGCTGTAAAATGCTTGATTTCGAGAGTGAGCGAAACTAATGAAAACATTGTTGGGGTAAAACCTAAAGGGAAAGACCTAGCACCAAATCCAATTTGCCATCTGATCTAACTTCTGGAGGCAGTCAAAATGATCCTTAGAATTCTTCCCTACCTTATTCCTGTGCTGAGATACAGGCTGCTCCAACCTGCTGTAAAATGCTTGATTTCGAGAGTGAGCGAAACTAATGAAAACATTGTTGGGGTAAAACCTAAAGGGAAAGACCTAGCACCAAATCCAATTTGCCATCTGATCTAACTTCTGGAGGCAGTCAAAATGATCCTTAGAATTCTTCCCTACCTTATTCCTGTGCTGAGATACAGGCTGCTCCAACCTGCTGTAAAATGCTTGATTTCGAGAGTGAGCGAAACTAATGAAAACATTGTTGGGGTAAAACCTAAAGGGAAAGACCTAGCACCAAATCCAATTTGCCATCTTGCCATCTGATCTAACTTCTGGAGGCAGTCAAAATGAGTATTTGAATTCTTCCCAACCTTATTCCTGTGCTGAGATACAGGCTGCTCCAACCTGCTGTAAAATGCTTGATTTCGAGAGTGAGCGAAACTAATGAAAACATTGTTGGGGTAAAACCTAAAGGGAAAGACCTAGCACCAAATCCAATTTGCCATCTGATCTAACTTCTGGAGGCAGTCAAAATGAGCCTTAGAATTCTTCCCTACCTTATTCCTGTGCTGAGATACAGGCTGCTCCAACCTGCTGTAAAATGCTTGATTTCGAGAGTGAGCGAAACTAATGAAAACATTGTTGGGGTAAAACCTAAAGGGAAAGACCTAGCACCAAATCCAATTTGCCATCTGATCTAACTTCTGGAGGCAGTCAAAATGAGCCTTAGAATTCTTCCTACCTTATTCCTGTGCTGAGATACAGGCTGCTCCAACCTGCTGTAAAATGCTTGATTTCGAGAGTGAGCGAAACTAATGAAAACATTGTTGGGGTAAAACCTAAAGGGAAAGACCTAGCACCAAATACAATTTGCCATCTGATCTAACTTCTGGAGGCAGTCAAAATGATCCTTAGAATTCTTCCCTACCTTATTCCTGTGCTGAGATACAGGCTGCTCCAACCTGCTGTAAAATGCTTGATTTCGAGAGTGAGCGAAACTAATGAAAACATTGTTGGGGTAAAACCTAAAGGGAAAGACCTAGCACCAAATCCAATTTGCCATCTGATCTAACTTCTGGAGGCAGTCAAAATGAGCCTTAGAATTCTTCCCTACCTTATTCCTGTGCTGAGATACAGGCTGCTCCAACCTGCTGTAAAATGCTTGATTTCGAGAGTGAGCGAAACTAATGAAAACATTGTTGGGGTAAAACCTAAAGGGAAAGACCTAGCACCAAATCCAATTTGCCATCTGATCTAACTTCTGGAGGCAGTCAAAATGATCCTTAGAATTCTTCCCTACCTTATTCCTGTGCTGAGATACAGGCTGCTCCAACCTGCTGTAAAATGCTTGATTTCGAGAGTGAGCGAAACTAATGAAAACATTGTTGGGGGTAAAACCTAAAGGGAAAGACCTAGCACCAAATCCAATTTGCCATCTGATCTAACTTCTGGAGGCAGTCAAAATGATCCTTAGAATTCTTCCCTACCTTATTCCTGTGCTGAGATACAGGCTGCTCCAACCTGCTGTAAAATGCTTGATTTCGAGAGTGAGCGAAACTAATGAAAACATTGTTGGGGTAAAACCAAAAGGGAAAGACCTAGCACCAAATCCAATTTGCCATCTGATCTAACTTCTGGAGGCAGTCAAAATGATCCTTAGAATTCTTCCCTACCTTATTCCTGTGCTGAGATACAGGCTGCTCCAACCTGCTGTAAAATGCTTGATTTCGAGAGTGAGCGAAACTAATGAAAACATTGTTGGGGTAAAACCTAAAGGGAAAGACCTAGCACCAAATCCAATTTGCCATCTGATCTAACTTCTGGAGGCAGTCAAAATGATCCTTAGAATTCTTCCCTACCTTATTCCTGTGCTGAGATACAGGCTGCTCCAACCTGCTGTAAAATGCTCGATTTCGAGAGTGAGCGAAACTAATGAAAACATTGTTGGGGTAAAACCTAAAGGGAAAGACCTAGCACCAAATCCAATTTGCCATCTGATCTAACTTCTGGAGGCAGTCAAAATGATCCTTTGAATTCTTCCCTACCTTATTCCTGTGCTGAGATACAGGCTGCTCCAACCTGCTGTAAAATGCTCGATTTCGAGAGTGAGCGAAACTAATGAAAACATTGTTGGGGTAAAACCTAAAGGGAAAGACCTAGCACCAAATCCAATTTGCCATCTGATCTAACTTCTGGAGGCAGTCAAAATGATCCTTAGAATTCTTCCCTACCTTATTCCTGTGCTGAGATACAGGCTGCTCCAACCTGCTGTAAAATGCTTGATTTCGAGAGTGAGCGAAACTAATGAAAACATTGTTGGGGTAAAACCTAAAGGGAAAGACCTAGCACCAAATCCAATTTGCCATCTGATCTAACTTCTGGAGGCAGTCAAAATGATCCTTAGAATTCTTCCCTACCTTATTCCTGTGCTGAGATACAGGCTGCTCCAACCTGCTGTAAAATGCTTGATTTCGAGAGTGAGCGAAACTAATGAAAACATTGTTGGGGTAAAACCTAAAGGGAAAGACCTAGCACCAAATCCAATTTGCCATCTGATCTAACTTCTGGAGGCAGTCAAAATGAGTATTTGAATTCTTCCCTACCTTATTCCTGTGCTGAGATACAGGCTGCTCCAACCTGCTGTAAAATGCTTGATTTCGAGAGTGAGCGAAACTAATGAAAACATTGTTGGGGTAAAACCTAAAGGGAAAGACCTAGCACCAAATCCAATTTGCCATCTGATCTAACTTCTGGAGGCAGTCAAAATGATCCTTAGAATTCTTCCCTACCTTATTCCTGTGCTGAGATACAGGCTGCTCCAACCTGCTGTAAAATGCTTGATTTCGAGAGTGAGCGAAACTAATGAAAACATTGTTGGGGTAAAACCTAAAGGGAAAGACCTAGCACCAAATCCAATTTGCCATCTGATCTAACTTCTGGAGGCAGTCAAAATGATCCTTAGAATTCTTCCTACCTTATTCCTGTGCTGAGATACAGGCTGCTCCAACCTGCTGTAAAATGCTCGATTTCGAGAGTGAGCGAAACTAATGAAAACATTGTTGGGGTAAAACCTAAAGGGAAAGACCTAGCACCAAATCCAATTTGCCATCTGATCTAACTTCTGGAGGCAGTCAAAATGATCCTTTGAATTCTTCCCTACCTTATTCCTGTGCTGAGATACAGGCTGCTCCAACCTGCTGTAAAATGCTCGATTTCGAGAGTGAGCGAAACTAATGAAAACATTGTTGGGGTAAAACCTAAAGGGAAAGACCTAGCACCAAATCCAATTTGCCATCTGATCTAACTTCTGGAGGCAGTCAAAATGATCCTTAGAATTCTTCCCTACCTTATTCCTGTGCTGAGATACAGGCTGCTCCAACCTGCTGTAAAATGCTTGATTTCGAGAGTGAGCGAAACTAATGAAAACATTGTTGGGGTAAAACCTAAAGGGAAAGACCTAGCACCAAATCCAATTTGCCATCTGATCTAACTTCTGGAGGCAGTCAAAATGATCCTTAGAATTCTTCCCTACCTTATTCCTGTGCTGAGATACAGGCTGCTCCAACCTGCTGTAAAATGCTTGATTTCGAGAGTGAGCGAAACTAATGAAAACATTGTTGGGGTAAAACCTAAAGGGAAAGACCTAGCACCAAATCCAATTTGCCATCTGATCTAACTTCTGGAGGCAGTCAAAATGAGTATTTGAATTCTTCCCTACCTTATTCCTGTGCTGAGATACAGGCTGCTCCAACCTGCTGTAAAATGCTTGATTTCGAGAGTGAGCGAAACTAATGAAAACATTGTTGGGGTAAAACCTAAAGGGAAAGACCTAGCACCAAATCCAATTTGCCATCTGATCTAACTTCTGGAGGCAGTCAAAATGATCCTTAGAATTCTTCCTACCTTATTCCTGTGCTGAGATACAGGCTGCTCCAACCTGCTGTAAAATGCTTGATTTCGAGAGTGAGCGAAACTAATGAAAACATTGTTGGGGTAAAACCTAAAGGGAAAGACCTAGCACCAAATACAATTTGCCATCTGATCTAACTTCTGGAGGCAGTCAAAATGATCCTTAGAATTCTTTCCTACCTTATTCCTGTGCTGACATACAGGCTGCTCCAACCTGCTGTAAAATGCTTGATTTCAAGAGTGAGCGAAACTAATGAAAACATTGTTGGGGTAAAACCTAAAGGGAAAGACCTAGCACCAAATCCAATTTGCCATCTGATCTAACTTCTGGAGGCAGTCAAAATGATCCTTAGAATTCTTCCCTACCTTATTCCTGTGCTGAGATACAGGCTGCTCCAACCTGCTGTAAAATGCTTGATTTCGAGAGTGAGCGAAACTAATGAAAACATTGTTGGGGTAAAACCTAAAGGGAAAGACCTAGCACCAAATCCAATTTGCCATCTGATCTAACTTCTGGAGGCAGTCAAAATGATCCTTTGAATTCTTCCCTACCTTATTCCTGTGCTGAGATACAGGCTGCTCCAACCTGCTGTAAAATGCTCGATTTCGAGAGTGAGCGAAACTAATGAAAACATTGTTGGGGTAAAACCTAAAGGGAAAGACCTAGCACCAAATCCAATTTGCCATCTGATCTAACTTCTGGAGGCAGTCAAAATGATCCTTAGAATTCTTCCCTACCTTATTCCTGTGCTGAGATACAGGCTGCTCCAACCTGCTGTAAAATGCTTGATTTCGAGAGTGAGCGAAACTAATGAAAACATTGTTGGGGTAAAACCTAAAGGGAAAGACCTAGCACCAAATCCAATTTGCCATCTGATCTAACTTCTGGAGGCAGTCAAAATGATCCTTAGAATTCTTCCCTACCTTATTCCTGTGCTGAGATACAGGCTGCTCCAACCTGCTGTAAAATGCTTGATTTCGAGAGTGAGCGAAACTAATGAAAACATTGTTGGGGTAAAACCTAAAGGGAAAGACCTAGCACCAAATCCAATTTGCCATCTGATCTAACTTCTGGAGGCAGTCAAAATGATCCTTAGAATTCTTCCCTACCTTATTCCTGTGCTGAGATACAGGCTGCTCCAACCTGCTGTAAAATGCTTGATTTCGAGAGTGAGCGAAACTAATGAAAACATTGTTGGGGTAAAACCTAAAGGGAAAGACCTAGCACCAAATCCAATTTGCCATCTGATCTAACTTCTGGAGGCAGTCAAAATGATCCTTAGAATTCTTCCCTACCTTATTCCTGTGCTGAGATACAGGCTGCTCCAACCTGCTGTAAAATGCTTGATTTCGAGAGTGAGCGAAACTAATGAAAACATTGTTGGGGTAAAACCTAAAGGGAAAGACCTAGCACCAAATCCAATTTGCCATCTGATCTACCTTCTGGAGGCAGTCAAAATGATCCTTAGAATTCTTCCCTACCTTATTCCTGTGCTGAGATACAGGCTGCTCCAACCTGCTGTAAAATGCTTGATTTCGAGAGTGAGCGAAACTAATGAAAACATTGTTGGGGTAAAACCTAAAGGGAAAGACCTAGCACCAAATCCAATTTGCCATCTGATCTAACTTCTGGAGGCAGTCAAAATGAGTATTTGAATTCTTCCCTACCTTATTCCTGTGCTGAGATACAGGCTGCTCCAACCTGCTGTAAAATGCTTGATTTCGAGAGTGAGCGAAACTAATGAAAACATTGTTGGGGGTAAAACCTAAAGGGAAAGACCTAGCACCAAATCCAATTTGCCATCTGATCTAACTTCTGGAGGCAGTCAAAATGATCCTTAGAATTCTTCCCTACCTTATTCCTGTGCTGAGATACAGGCTGCTCCAACCTGCTGTAAAATGCTTGATTTCGAGAGTGAGCGAAACTAATGAAAACATTGTTGGGGTAAAACCTAAAGGGAAAGACCTAGCACCAAATCCAATTTGCCATCTGATCTAACTTCTGGAGGCAGTCAAAATGATCCTTAGAATTCTTCCCTACCTTATTCCTGTGCTGAGATACAGGCTGCTCCAACCTGCTGTAAAATGCTTGATTTCGAGAGTGAGCGAAACTAATGAAAACATTGTTGGGGTAAAACCTAAAGGGAAAGACCTAGCACCAAATCCAATTTGCCATCTGATCTAACTTCTGGAGGCAGTCAAAATGATCCTTAGAATTCTTCCCTACCTTATTCCTGTGCTGAGATACAGGCTGCTCCAACCTGCTGTAAAATGCTTGATTTCGAGAGTGAGCGAAACTAATGAAAACATTGTTGGGGTAAAACCTAAAGGGAAAGACCTAGCACCAAATCCAATTTGCCATCTGATCTAACTTCTGGAGGCAGTCAAAATGATCCTTAGAATTCTTCCCTACCTTATTCCTGTGCTGAGATACAGGCTGCTCCAACCTGCTGTAAAATGCTTGATTTCGAGAGTGAGCGAAACTAATGAAAACATTGTTGGGGTAAAACCTAAAGGGAAAGACCTAGCACCAAATCCAATTTGCCATCTGATCTAACTTCTGGAGGCAGTCAAAATGATCCTTAGAATTCTTCCCTACCTTATTCCTGTGCTGAGATACAGGCTGCTCCAACCTGCTGTAAAATGCTTGATTTCGAGAGTGAGCGAAACTAATGAAAACATTGTTGGGGTAAAACCTAAAGGGAAAGACCTAGCACCAAATCCAATTTGCCATCTGATCTAACTTCTGGAGGCAGTCAAAATGATCCTTAGAATTCTTCCCTACCTTATTCCTGTGCTGAGATACAGGCTGCTCCAACCTGCTGTAAAATGCTTGATTTCGAGAGTGAGCGAAACTAATGAAAACATTGTTGGGGTAAAACCTAAAGGGAAAGGCCTAGCACCAAATCCAATTTGCCATCTGATCTAACTTCTGGAGGCAGTCAAAATGATCCTTAGAATTCTTCCCTACCTTATTCCTGTGCTGAGATACAGGCTGCTCCAACCTGCTGTAAAATGCTCGATTTCGAGAGTGAGCGAAACTAATGAAAACATTGTTGGGGTAAAACCTAAAGGGAAAGACCTAGCACCAAATCCAATTTGCCATCTGATCTAACTTCTGGAGGCAGTCAAAATGATCCTTTGAATTCTTCCCTACCTTATTCCTGTGCTGAGATACAGGCTGCTCCAACCTGCTGTAAAATGCTCGATTTCGAGAGTGAGCGAAACTAATGAAAACATTGTTGGGGTAAAACCTAAAGGGAAAGACCTAGCACCAAATCCAATTTGCCATCTGATCTAACTTCTGGAGGCAGTCAAAATGATCCTTAGAATTCTTCCCTACCTTATTCCTGTGCTGAGATACAGGCTGCTCCAACCTGCTGTAAAATGCTTGATTTCGAGAGTGAGCGAAACTAATGAAAACATTGTTGGGGTAAAACCTAAAGGGAAAGACCTAGCACCAAATCCAATTTGCCATCTGATCTAACTTCTGGAGGCAGTCAAAATGAGCCTTAGAATTCTTCCCTACCTTATTCCTGTGCTGAGATACAGGCTGCTCCAACCTGCTGTAAAATGCTTGATTTCGAGAGTGAGCGAAACTAATGAAAACATTGTTGGGGTAAAACCTAAAGGGAAAGACCTAGCACCAAATCCAATTTGCCATCTGATCTAACTTCTGGAGGCAGTCAAAATGATCCTTAGAATTCTTCCCTACCTTATTCCTGTGCTGAGATACAGGCTGCTCCAACCTGCTGTAAAATGCTTGATTTCGAGAGTGAGCGAAACTAATGAAAACATTGTTGGGGTAAAACCTAAAGGGAAAGACCTAGCACCAAATCCAATTTGCCATCTGATCTAACTTCTGGAGGCAGTCAAAATGATCCTTAGAATTCTTCCCTACCTTATTCCTGTGCTGAGATACAGGCTGCTCCAACCTGCTGTAAAATGCTTGATTTCGAGAGTGAGCGAAACTAATGAAAACATTGTTGGGGTAAAACCTAAAGGGAAAGACCTAGCACCAAATCCAATTTGCCATCTGATCTAACTTCTGGAGGCAGTCAAAATGATCCTTAGAATTCTTCCCTACCTTATTCCTGTGCTGAGATACAGGCTGCTCCAACCTGCTGTAAAATGCTTGATTTAGAGAGTGAGCGAAACTAATGAAAACATTGTTGGGGTAAAACCTAAAGGGAAAGACCTAGCACCAAATCCAATTTGCCATCTGATCTAACTTCTGGAGGCAGTCAAAATGATCCTTAGAATTCTTCCCTACCTTATTCCTTTGTTGAGATACAGGCTGCTCCAACCTGCTGTAAAATGCTTGATTTCGAGAGTGAGCGAAACTAATGAAAACATTGTTGGGGTAAAACCTAAAGGGAAAGACCTAGCACCAAATCCAATTTGCCATCTGATCTAACTTCTGGAGGCAGTCAAAATGATCCTTAGAATTCTTCCCTACCTTATTCCTGTGCTGAGATACAGGCTGCTCCAACCTGCTGTAAAATGCTTGATTTCGAGAGTGAGCGAAACTAATGAAAACATTGTTGGGGTAAAACCTAAAGGGAAAGACCTAGCACCAAATCCAATTTGCCATCTGATCTAACTTCTGGAGGCAGTCAAAATGATCCTTAGAATTCTTCCCTACCTTATTCCTGTGCTGAGATACAGGCTGCTCCAACCTGCTGTAAAATGCTTGATTTCGAGAGTGAGCAAAACTAATGAAAACATTGTTGGGGTAAAACCTAAAGGGAAAGACCTAGCACCAAATCCAATTTGCCATCTGATCTAACTTCTGGAGGCAGTCAAAATGATCCTTAGAATTCTTCCCTACCTTATTCCTGTGCTGAGATACAGGCTGCTCCAACCTGCTGTAAAATGCTTGATTTCGAGAGTGAGCGAAACTAATGAAAACATTGTTGGGGTAAAACCTAAAAGGAAAGACCTAGCACCAAATCCAATTTGCCATCTGATCTAACTTCTGGAGGCAGTCAAAATGATCCTTAGAATTCTTCCCTACCTTATTCCTGTGCTGAGATACAGGCTGCTCCAACCTGCTGTAAAATGCTTGATTTCGAGAGTGAGCGAAACTAATGAAAACATTGTTGGGGTAAAACCTAAAGGGAAAGACCTAGCACCAAATCCAATTTGCCATCTGATCTAACTTCTGGAGGCAGTCAAAATGATCCTTAGAATTCTTCCCTACCTTATTCCTGTGCTGAGATACAGGCTGCTCCAACCTGCTGTAAAATGCTTGATTTCGAGAGTGAGCGAAACTAATGAAAACATTGTTGGGGTAAAACCTAAAGGGAAAGACCTAGCACCAAATCCAATTTGCCATCTGATCTAACTTCTGGAGGCAGTCAAAATGATCCTTAGAATTCTTCCCTACCTTATTCCTGTGCTGAGATACAGGCTGCTCCAACCTGCTGTAAAATGCTTGATTTTGAGAGTGAGCGAAACTAATGAAAACATTGTTGGGGTAAAACCTAAAGGGAAAGACCTAGCACCAAATCCAATTTGCCATCTGATCTAACTTCTGGAGGCAGTCAAAATGATCCTTAGAATTCTTCCCTACCTTATTCCTGTGCTGAGATACAGGCTGCTCCAACCTGCTGTAAAATGCTTGATTTCGAGAGTGAGCGAAACTAATGAAAACATTGTTGGGGTAAAACCTAAAGGGAAAGACCTAGCACCAAATCCAATTTGCCATCTGATCTAACTTCTGGAGGCAGTCAAAATGATCCTTAGAATTCTTCCCTACCTTATTCCTGTGCTGAGATACAGGCTGCTCCAACCTGCTGTAAAATGCTTGATTTCGAGAGTGAGCGAAACTAATGAAAACATTGTTGGGGTAAAACCTAAAGGGAAAGACCTAGCACCAAATCCAATTTGCCATCTGATCTAACTTCTGGAGGCAGTCAAAATGATCCTTAGAATTCTTCCCTACCTTATTCCTGTGCTGAGATACAGGCTGCTCCAACCTGCTGTAAAATGCTTGATTTCGAGAGTGAGCAAAACTAATGAAAACATTGTTGGGGTAAAACCTAAAGGGAAAGACCTAGCACCAAATCCAATTTGCCATCTGATCTAACTTCTGGAGGCAGTCAAAATGATCCTTAGAATTCTTCCCTACCTTATTCCTGTGCTGAGATACAGGCTGCTCCAACCTGCTGTAAAATGCTTGATTTCGAGAGTGAGCGAAACTAATGAAAACATTGTTGGGGTAAAACCTAAAGGGAAAGACCTAGCACCAAATCCAATTTGCCATCTGATCTAACTTCTGGAGGCAGTCAAAATGAGTATTTGAATTCTTCCCTACCTTATTCCTGTGCTGAGATACAGGCTGCTCCAACCTGCTGTAAAATGCTTGATTTCGAGAGTGAGCGAAACTAATGAAAACATTGTTGGGGTAAAACCTAAAGGGAAAGACCTAGCACCAAATCCAATTTGCCATCTGATCTAACTTCTGGAGGCAGTCAAAATGATCCTTAGAATTCTTCCCTACCTTATTCCTGTGCTGAGATACAGGCTGCTCCAACCTGCTGTAAAATGCTTGATTTCGAGAGTGAGCGAAACTAATGAAAACATTGTTGGGGTAAAACCTAAAGGGAAAGACCTAGCACCAAATCCAATTTGCCATCTGATCTAACTTCTGGAGGCAGTCAAAATGATCCTTAGAATTCTTCCCTACCTTATTCCTTTGTTGAGATACAGGCTGCTCCAACCTGCTGTAAAATGCTTGATTTCGAGAGTGAGCGAAACTAATGAAAACATTGTTGGGGTAAAACCTAAAGGGAAAGACCTAGCACCAAATCCAATTTGCCATCTGATCTAACTTCTGGAGGCAGTCAAAATGATCCTTAGAATTCTTCCCTACCTTATTCCTGTGCTGAGATACAGGCTGCTCCAACCTGCTGTAAAATGCTTGATTTCGAGAGTGAGCGAAACTAATGAAAACATTGTTGGGGTAAAACCTAAAGGGAAAGACCTAGCACCAAATCCAATTTGCCATCTGATCTAACTTCTGGAGGCAGTCAAAATGATCCTTAGAATTCTTCCCTACCTTATTCCTGTGCTGAGATACAGGCTGCTCCAACCTGCTGTAAAATGCTTGATTTCGAGAGTGAGCGAAACTAATGAAAACATTGTTGGGGTAAAACCTAAAGGGAAAGACCTAGCACCAAATCCAATTTGCCATCTGATCTAACTTCTGGAGGCAGTCAAAATGATCCTTAGAATTCTTCCCTACCTTATTCCTGTGCTGAGATACAGGCTGCTCCAACCTGCTGTAAAATGCTTGATTTCGAGAGTGAGCGAAACTAATGAAAACATTGTTGGGGTAAAACCTAAAGGGAAAGACCTAGCACCAAATCCAATTTGCCATCTGATCTAACTTCTGGAGGCAGTCAAAATGATCCTTAGAATTCTTCCCTACCTTATTCCTGTGCTGAGATACAGGCTGCTCCAACCTGCTGTAAAATGCTTGATTTCGAGAGTGAGCGAAACTAATGAAAACATTGTTGGGGTAAAACCTAAAGGGAAAGACCTAGCACCAAATCCAATTTGCCATCTGATCTAACTTCTGGAGGCAGTCAAAATGATCCTTAGAATTCTTCCCTACCTTATTCCTGTGCTGAGATACAGGCTGCTCCAACCTGCTGTAAAATGCTTGATTTCGAGAGTGAGCGAAACTAATGAAAACATTGTTGGGGGTAAAACCTAAAGGGAAAGACCTAGCACCAAATCCAATTTGCCATCTGATCTAACTTCTGGAGGCAGTCAAAATGATCCTTAGAATTCTTCCCTACCTTATTCCTGTGCTGAGATACAGGCTGCTCCAACCTGCTGTAAAATGCTTGATTTCGAGAGTGAGCGAAACTAATGAAAACATTGTTGGGGTAAAACCTAAAGGGAAAGACCTAGCACCAAATCCAATTTGCCATCTGATCTAACTTCTGGAGGCAGTCAAAATGATCCTTAGAATTCTTCCCTACCTTATTCCTGTGCTGAGATACAGGCTGCTCCAACCTGCTGTAAAATGCTTGATTTCGAGAGTGAGCGAAACTAATGAAAACATTGTTGGGGTAAAACCTAAAGGGAAAGACCTAGCACCAAATCCAATTTGCCATCTGATCTAACTTCTGGAGGCAGTCAAAATGATCCTTAGAATTCTTCCCTACCTTATTCCTGTGCTGAGATACAGGCTGCTCCAACCTGCTGTAAAATGCTTGATTTCGAGAGTGAGCGAAACTAATGAAAACATTGTTGGGGTAAAACCTAAAAGGAAAGACCTAGCACCAAATCCAATTTGCCATCTGATCTAACTTCTGGAGGCAGTCAAAATGATCCTTAGAATTCTTCCCTACCTTATTCCTGTGCTGAGATACAGGCTGCTCCAACCTGCTGTAAAATGCTTGATTTCGAGAGTGAGCGAAACTAATGAAAACATTGTTGGGGTAAAACCTAAAGGGAAAGACCTAGCACCAAATCCAATTTGCCATCTGATCTAACTTCTGGAGGCAGTCAAAATGATCCTTAGAATTCTTCCCTACCTTATTCCTGTGCTGAGATACAGGCTGCTCCAACCTGCTGTAAAATGCTTGATTTCGAGAGTGAGCGAAACTAATGAAAACATTGTTGGGGTAAAACCTAAAGGGAAAGACCTAGCACCAAATCCAATTTGCCATCTGATCTAACTTCTGGAGGCAGTCAAAATGATCCTTAGAATTCTTCCCTACCTTATTCCTGTGCTGAGATACAGGCTGCTCCAACCTGCTGTAAAATGCTTGATTTCGAGAGTGAGCGAAACTAATGAAAACATTGTTGGGGTAAAACCTAAAGGGAAAGACCTAGCACCAAATCCAATTTGCCATCTGATCTAACTTCTGGAGGCAGTCAAAATGATCCTTAGAATTCTTCCCTACCTTATTCCTGTGCTGAGATACAGGCTGCTCCAACCTGCTGTAAAATGCTTGATTTCGAGAGTGAGCGAAACTAATGAAAACATTGTTGGGGTAAAACCTAAAGGGAAAGACCTAGCACCAAATCCAATTTGCCATCTGATCTAACTTCTGGAGGCAGTCAAAATGAGTATTTGAATTCTTCCCTACCTTATTCCTGTGCTGAGATACAGGCTGCTCCAACCTGCTGTAAAATGCTTGATTTCGAGAGTGAGCGAAACTAATGAAAACATTGTTGGGGTAAAACCTAAAGGGAAAGACCTAGCACCAAATCCAATTTGCCATCTGATCTAACTTCTGGAGGCAGTCAAAATGAGCCTTAGAATTCTTCCCTACCTTATTCCTGTGCTGACATACAGGCTGCTCCAACCTGCTGTAAAATGCTTGATTTCGAGAGTGAGCGAAACTAATGAAAACATTGTTGGGGTAAAACCTAAAGGGAAAGACCTAGCACCAAATCCAATTTGCCATCTGATCTAACTTCTGGAGGCAGTCAAAATGATCCTTAGAATTCTTCCCTACCTTATTCCTGTGCTGAGATACAGGCTGCTCCAACCTGCTGTAAAATGCTTGATTTCGAGAGTGAGCGAAACTAATGAAAACATTGTTGGGGTAAAACCTAAAGGGAAAGACCTAGCACCAAATCCAATTTGCCATCTGATCTAACTTCTGGAGGCAGTCAAAATGAGTATTTGAATTCTTCCCTACCTTATTCCTGTGCTGAGATACAGGCTGCTCCAACCTGCTGTAAAATGCTTGATTTCGAGAGTGAGCGAAACTAATGAAAACATTGTTGGGGTAAAACCTAAAGGGAAAGACCTAGCACCAAATCCAATTTGCCATCTGATCTAACTTCTGGAGGCAGTCAAAATGATCCTTAGAATTCTTCCCTACCTTATTCCTGTGCTGAGATACAGGCTGCTCCAACCTGCTGTAAAATGCTTGATTTCGAGAGTGAGCGAAACTAATGAAAACATTGTTGGGGTAAAACCTAAAGGGAAAGACCTAGCACCAAATCCAATTTGCCATCTGATCTAACTTCTGGAGGCAGTCAAAATGATCCTTAGAATTCTTCCCTACCTTATTCCTTTGTTGAGATACAGGCTGCTCCAACCTGCTGTAAAATGCTTGATTTCGAGAGTGAGCGAAACTAATGAAAACATTGTTGGGGTAAAACCTAAAGGGAAAGACCTAGCACCAAATCCAATTTGCCATCTGATCTAACTTCTGGAGGCAGTCAAAATGATCCTTAGAATTCTTCCCTACCTTATTCCTGTGCTGAGATACAGGCTGCTCCAACCTGCTGTAAAATGCTTGATTTCGAGAGTGAGCGAAACTAATGAAAACATTGTTGGGGTAAAACCTAAAGGGAAAGACCTAGCACCAAATCCAATTTGCCATCTGATCTAACTTCTGGAGGCAGTCAAAATGATCCTTAGAATTCTTCCCTACCTTATTCCTGTGCTGAGATACAGGCTGCTCCAACCTGCTGTAAAATGCTTGATTTCGAGAGTGAGCGAAACTAATGAAAACATTGTTGGGGTAAAACCTAAAGGGAAAGACCTAGCACCAAATCCAATTTGCCATCTGATCTAACTTCTGGAGGCAGTCAAAATGAGCCTTAGAATTCTTCCCTACCTTATTCCTGTGCTGAGATACAGGCTGCTCCAACCTGCTGTAAAATGCTTGATTTCGAGAGTGAGCGAAACTAATGAAAACATTGTTGGGGTAAAACCTAAAGGGAAAGACCTAGCACCAAATCCAATTTGCCATCTGATCTAACTTCTGGAGGCAGTCAAAATGATCCTTAGAATTCTTCCCTACCTTATTCCTGTGCTGAGATACAGGCTGCTCCAACCTGCTGTAAAATGCTTGATTTCGAGAGTGAGCGAAACTAATGAAAACATTGTTGGGGTAAAACCTAAAGGGAAAGACCTAGCACCAAATCCAATTTGCCATCTGATCTAACTTCTGGAGGCAGTCAAAATGATCCTTAGAATTCTTCCCTACCTTATTCCTGTGCTGAGATACAGGCTGCTCCAACCTGCTGTAAAATGCTTGATTTCGAGAGTGAGCGAAACTAATGAAAACATTGTTGGGGTAAAACCTAAAGGGAAAGACCTAGCACCAAATCCAATTTGCCATCTGATCTAACTTCTGGAGGCAGTCAAAATGATCCTTAGAATTCTTCCCTACCTTATTCCTGTGCTGAGATACAGGCTGCTCCAACCTGCTGTAAAATGCTTGATTTCGAGAGTGAGCGAAACTAATGAAAACATTGTTGGGGTAAAACCTAAAGGGAAAGACCTAGCACCAAATCCAATTTGCCATCTGATCTAACTTCTGGAGGCAGTCAAAATGATCCTTAGAATTCTTCCCTACCTTATTCCTGTGCTGAGATACAGGCTGCTCCAACCTGCTGTAAAATGCTTGATTTCGAGAGTGAGCGAAACTAATGAAAACATTGTTGGGGTAAAACCTAAAGGGAAAGACCTAGCACCAAATCCAATTTGCCATCTGATCTAACTTCTGGAGGCAGTCAAAATGATCCTTAGAATTCTTCCCTACCTTATTCCTGTGCTGAGATACAGGCTGCTCCAACCTGCTGTAAAATGCTTGATTTCGAGAGTGAGTGAAACTAATGAAAACATTGTTGGGGTAAAACCTAAAGGGAAAGACCTAGCACCAAATCCAATTTGCCATCTGATCTAACTTCTGGAGGCAGTCAAAATGATCCTTAGAATTCTTCCCTACCTTATTCCTGTGCTGAGATACAGGCTGCTCCAACCTGCTGTAAAATGCTTGATTTCGAGAGTGAGCGAAACTAATGAAAACATTGTTGGGGTAAAACCTAAAGGGAAAGACCTAGCACCAAATCCAATTTGCCATCTGATCTAACTTCTGGAGGCAGTCAAAATGATCCTTAGAATTCTTCCCTACCTTATTCCTGTGCTGAGATACAGGCTGCTCCAACCTGCTGTAAAATGCTTGATTTCGAGAGTGAGCGAAACTAATGAAAACATTGTTGGGGTAAAACCTAAAGGGAAAGACCTAGCACCAAATCCAATTTGCCATCTGATCTAACTTCTGGAGGCAGTCAAAATGATCCTTAGAATTCTTCCCTACCTTATTCCTGTGCTGAGATACAGGCTGCTCCAACCTGCTGTAAAATGCTTGATTTCGAGAGTGAGCGAAACTAATGAAAACATTGTTGGGGTAAAACCTAAAGGGAAAGACCTAGCACCAAATCCAATTTGCCATCTGATCTAACTTCTGGAGGCAGTCAAAATGATCCTTAGAATTCTTCCCTACCTTATTCCTTTGTTGAGATACAGGCTGCTCCAACCTGCTGTAAAATGCTTGATTTCGAGAGTGAGCGAAACTAATGAAAACATTGTTGGGGTAAAACCTAAAGGGAAAGACCTAGCACCAAATCCAATTTGCCATCTGATCTAACTTCTGGAGGCAGTCAAAATGATCCTTAGAATTCTTCCCTACCTTATTCCTGTGCTGAGATACAGGCTGCTCCAACCTGCTGTAAAATGCTTGATTTCGAGAGTGAGCGAAACTAATGAAAACATTGTTGGGGTAAAACCTAAAGGGAAAGACCTAGCACCAAATCCAATTTGCCATCTGATCTAACTTCTGGAGGCAGTCAAAATGATCCTTAGAATTCTTCCCTACCTTATTCCTGTGCTGAGATATAGGCTGCTCCAACCTGCTGTAAAATGCTTGATTTCGAGAGTGAGCGAAACTAATGAAAACATTGTTGGGGTAAAACCTAAAGGGAAAGACCTAGCACCAAATTGCATTGGCCATCTGATCTAACTTCTGGAGGCAGTCAAAATGAGTATTTGAATTCTTCCCTACCTTATTCCTGTGCTGAGATACAGGCTGCTCCAACCTGCTGTAAAATGCTTGATTTCGAGAGTGAGCGAAACTAATGAAAACATTGTTGGGGTAAAACCTAAAGGGAAAGACCTAGCACCAAATCCAATTTGCCATCTGATCTAACTTCTGGAGGCAGTCAAAATGATCCTTAGAATTCTTCCCTACCTTATTCCTGTGCTGAGATACAGGCTGCTCCAACCTGCTGTAAAATGCTTGATTTCGAGAGTGAGCGAAACTAATGAAAACATTGTTGGGGTAAAACCTAAAGGGAAAGACCCAGCACCAAATCCAATTTGCCATCTGATCTAACTTCTGGAGGCAGTCAAAATGATCCTTAGAATTCTTCCCTACCTTATTCCTGTGCTGAGATACAGGCTGCTCCAACCTGCTGTAAAATGCTTGATTTCGAGAGTGAGCGAAACTAATGAAAACATTGTTGGGGTAAAACCTAAAGGGAAAGACCTAGCACCAAATCCAATTTGCCATCTGATCTAACTTCTGGAGGCAGTCAAAATGAGTATTTGAATTCTTCCCTACGTTATTCCTGTGCTGAGATACAGGCTGCTCCAACCTGCTGTAAAATGCTTGATTTCGAGAGTGAGCGAAACTAATGAAAACATTGTTGGGGTAAAACCTAAAGGGAAAGACCTAGCACCAAATCCAATTTGCCATCTGATCTAACTTCTGGAGGCAGTCAAAATGAGTATTTGAATTCTTCCCTACCTTATTCCTGTGCTGAGATACAGGCTGCTCCAACCTGCTGTAAAATGCTTGATTTCGAGAGTGAGCGAAACTAATGAAAACATTGTTGGGGTAAAACCTAAAGGGAAAGACCTAGCACCAAATCCAATTTGCCATCTGATCTAACTTCTGGAGGCAGTCAAAATGATCCTTAGAATTCTTCCCTACCTTATTCCTGTGCTGAGATACAGGCTGCTCCAACCTGCTGTAAAATGCTTGATTTCGAGAGTGAGCGAAACTAATGAAAACATTGTTGGGGTAAAACCTAAAGGGAAAGACCTAGCACCAAATCCAATTTGCCATCTGATCTAACTTCTGGAGGCAGTCAAAATGATCCTTAGAATTCTTCCCTACCTTATTCCTTTGTTGAGATACAGGCTGCTCCAACCTGCTGTAAAATGCTTGATTTCGAGAGTGAGCGAAACTAATGAAAACATTGTTGGGGTAAAACCTAAAGGGAAAGACCTAGCACCAAATCCAATTTGCCATCTGATCTAACTTCTGGAGGCAGTCAAAATGATCCTTAGAATTCTTCCCTACCTTATTCCTGTGCTGACATACAGGCTGCTCCAACCTGCTGTAAAATGCTTGATTTCGAGAGTGAGCGAAACTAATGAAAACATTGTTGGGGTAAAACCTAAAGGGAAAGACCTAGCACCAAATCCAATTTGCCATCTGATCTAACTTCTGGAGGCAGTCAAAATGATCCTTAGAATTCTTCCCTACCTTATTCCTGTGCTGAGATACAGGCTGCTCCAACCTGCTGTAAAATGCTTGATTTCGAGAGTGAGCGAAACTAATGAAAACATTGTTGGGGTAAAACCTAAAGGGAAAGACCTAGCACCAAATCCAATTTGCCATCTGATCTAACTTCTGGAGGCAGTCAAAATGATCCTTAGAATTCTTCCCTACCTTATTCCTGTGCTGAGATACAGGCTGCTCCAACCTGCTGTAAAATGCTTGATTTCGAGAGTGAGCGAAACTAATGAAAACATTGTTGGGGTAAAACCTAAAGGGAAAGACCTAGCACCAAATCCAATTTGCCATCTGATCTAACTTCTGGAGGCAGTCAAAATGATCCTTAGAATTCTTCCCTACCTTATTCCTGTGCTGAGATACAGGCTGCTCCAACCTGCTGTAAAATGCTTGATTTCGAGAGTGAGCGAAACTAATGAAAACATTGTTGGGGTAAAACCTAAAGGGAAAGACCTAGCACCAAATCCAATTTGCCATCTGATCTAACTTCTGGAGGCAGTCAAAATGATCCTTAGAATTCTTCCCTACCTTATTCCTGTGCTGAGATACAGGCTGCTCCAACCTGCTGTAAAATGCTTGATTTCGAGAGTGAGCGAAACTAATGAAAACATTGTTGGGGTAAAACCTAAAGGGAAAGACCCAGCACCAAATCCAATTTGCCATCTGATCTAACTTCTGGAGGCAGTCAAAATGATCCTTAGAATTCTTCCCTACCTTATTCCTGTGCTGAGATACAGGCTGCTCCAACCTGCTGTAAAATGCTTGATTTCGAGAGTGAGCGAAACTAATGAAAACATTGTTGGGGTAAAACCTAAAGGGAAAGACCTAGCACCAAATCCAATTTGCCATCTGATCTAACTTCTGGAGGCAGTCAAAATGAGTATTTGAATTCTTCCCTACCTTATTCCTGTGCTGAGATACAGGCTGCTCCAACCTGCTGTAAAATGCTTCATTTCGAGAGTGAGCGAAACTAATGAAAACATTGTTGGGGTAAAACCTAAAGGGAAAGACCTAGCACCAAATCCAATTTGCCATCTGATCTAACTTCTGGAGGCAGTCAAAATGAGTATTTGAATTCTTCCCTACCTTATTCCTGTGCTGAGATACAGGCTGCTCCAACCTGCTGTAAAATGCTTGATTTCGAGAGTGAGCGAAACTAATGAAAACATTGTTGGGGTAAAACCTAAAGGGAAAGACCTAGCACCAAATCCAATTTGCCATCTGATCTAACTTCTGGAGGCAGTCAAAATGATCCTTAGAATTCTTCCCTCCCTTATTCCTGTGCTGAGATACAGGCTGCTCCAACCTGCTGTAAAATGCTTGATTTCGAGAGTGAGCGAAACTAATGAAAACATTGTTGGGGTAAAACCTAAAGGGAAAGACCTAGCACCAAATCCAATTTGCCATCTGATCTAACTTCTGGAGGCAGTCAAAATGATCCTTAGAATTCTTCCCTACCTTATTCCTGTGCTGAGATACAGGCTGCTCCAACCTGCTGTAAAATGCTTGATTTCGAGAGTGAGCGAAACTAATGAAAACATTGTTGGGGTAAAACCTAAAGGGAAAGACCTAGCACCAAATCCAATTTGCCATCTGATCTAACTTCTGGAGGCAGTCAAAATGATCCTTAGAATTCTTCCCTACCTTATTCCTGTGCTGAGATACAGGCTGCTCCAACCTGCTGTAAAATGCTTGATTTCGAGAGTGAGCGAAACTAATGAAAACATTGTTGGGGTAAAACCTAAAGGGAAAGACCTAGCACCAAATCCAATTTGCCATCTGATCTAACTTCTGGAGGCAGTCAAAATGATCCTTAGAATTCTTCCCTACCTTATTCCTGTGCTGAGATACAGGCTGCTCCAACCTGCTGTAAAATGCTTGATTTCGAGAGTGAGCGAAACTAATGAAAACATTGTTGGGGTAAAACCTAAAGGGAAAGACCTAGCACCAAATCCAATTTGCCATCTGATCTAACTTCTGGAGGCAGTCAAAATGAGTATTTGAATTCTTCCCTACCTTATTCCTGTGCTGAGATACAGGCTGCTCCAACCTGCTGTAAAATGCTTGATTTCGAGAGTGAGCGAAACTAATGAAAACATTGTTGGGGTAAAACCTAAAGGGAAAGACCTAGCACCAAATCCAATTTGCCATCTGATCTAACTTCTGGAGGCAGTCAAAATGATCCTTAGAATTCTTCCCTACCTTATTCCTGTGCTGAGATACAGGCTGCTCCAACCTGCTGTAAAATGCTTGATTTCGAGAGTGAGCGAAACTAATGAAAACATTGTTGGGGTAAAACCTAAAGGGAAAGACCTAGCACCAAATCCAATTTGCCATCTGATCTAACTTCTGGAGGCAGTCAAAATGATCCTTAGAATTCTTCCCTACCTTATTCCTGTGCTGAGATACAGGCTGCTCCAACCTGCTGTAAAATGCTTGATTTCGAGAGTGAGCGAAACTAATGAAAACATTGTTGGGGTAAAACCTAAAGGGAAAGACCTAGCACCAAATCCAATTTGCCATCTGATCTAACTTCTGGAGGCAGTCAAAATGAGTATTTGAATTCTTCCCTACCTTATTCCTGTGCTGAGATACAGGCTGCTCCAACCTGCTGTAAAATGCTTGATTTCGAGAGTGAGCGAAAC
Organism: Melanerpes formicivorus; assembly: GCF_026170545.1. Lineage (NCBI taxonomy): Eukaryota > Metazoa > Chordata > Aves > Piciformes > Picidae > Melanerpes > Melanerpes formicivorus. The sequence goes on from NW_027143112.1 coordinate 58,198, forward strand.
TAATGAAAACATTGTTGGGGTAAAACCTAAAGGGAAAGACCTAGCACCAAATCCAATTTGCCATCTGATCTAACTTCTGGAGGCAGTCAAAATGAGTATTTGAATTCTTCCCTACCTTATTCCTGTTCTGAGATACAGGCTGCTCCAACCTGCTGTAAAATGCTTGATTTCGAGAGTGAGCGAAACTAATGAAAACATTGTTGGGGTAAAACCTAAAGGGAAAGGCCTAGCACCAAATTGCATTGGCCATCTGATCTAACTTCTGGAGGCAGTCAAAATGATCCTTAGAATTCTTCCCTACCTTATTCCTGTGCTGAGATACAGGCTGCTCCAACCTGCTGTAAAATGCTTGATTTCGAGAGTGAGCGAAACTAATGAAAACATTGTTGGGGTAAAACCTAAAGGGAAAGACCTAGCACCAAATCCAATTTGCCATCTGATCTAACTTCTGGAGGCAGTCAAAATGAGTATTTGAATTCTTCCCTACCTTATTCCTGTGCTGAGATACAGGCTGCTCCAACCTGCTGTAAAATGCTTGATTTCGAGAGTGAGCGAAACTAATGAAAACATTGTTGGGGTAAAACCTAAAGGGAAAGACCTAGCACCAAATCCAATTTGCCATCTGATCTAACTTCTGGAGGCAGTCAAAATGATCCTTAGAATTCTTCCCTACCTTATTCCTGTGCTGAGATACAGGCTGCTCCAACCTGCTGTAAAATGCTTGATTTCGAGAGTGAGCGAAACTAATGAAAACATTGTTGGGGTAAAACCTAAAGGGAAAGACCCAGCACCAAATCCAATTTGCCATCTGATCTAACTTCTGGAGGCAGTCAAAATGATCCTTAGAATTCTTCCCTACCTTATTCCTGTGCTGAGATACAGGCTGCTCCAACCTGCTGTAAAATGCTTGATTTCGAGAGTGAGCGAAACTAATGAAAACATTGTTGGGGTAAAACCTAAAGGGAAAGACCTAGCACCAAATCCAATTTGCCATCTGATCTAACTTCTGGAGGCAGTCAAAATGAGTATTTGAATTCTTCCCTACCTTATTCCTGTGCTGAGATACAGGCTGCTCCAACCTGCTGTAAAATGCTTGATTTCGAGAGTGAGCGAAACTAATGAAAACATTGTTGGGGTAAAACCTAAAGGGAAAGACCTAGCACCAAATCCAATTTGCCATCTGATCTAACTTCTGGAGGCAGTCAAAATGATCCTTAGAATTCTTCCCTACCTTATTCCTGTGCTGAGATACAGGCTGCTCCAACCTGCTGTAAAATGCTTGATTTCGAGAGTGAGCGAAACTAATGAAAACATTGTTGGGGTAAAACCTAAAGGGAAAGACCTAGCACCAAATCCAATTTGCCATCTGATCTAACTTCTGGAGGCAGTCAAAATGATCCTTAGAATTCTTCCCTACCTTATTCCTGTGCTGAGATACAGGCTGCTCCAACCTGCTGTAAAATGCTTGATTTCGAGAGTGAGCGAAACTAATGAAAACATTGTTGGGGTAAAACCTAAAGGGAAAGACCTAGCACCAAATCCAATTTGCCATCTGATCTAACTTCTGGAGGCAGTCAAAATGATCCTTAGAATTCTTCCCTACCTTATTCCTTTGTTGAGATACAGGCTGCTCCAACCTGCTGTAAAATGCTTGATTTCGAGAGTGAGCGAAACTAATGAAAACATTGTTGGGGTAAAACCTAAAGGGAAAGACCTAGCACCAAATCCAATTTGCCATCTGATCTAACTTCTGGAGGCAGTCAAAATGATCCTTAGAATTCTTCCCTACCTTATTCCTGTGCTGAGATACAGGCTGCTCCAACCTGCTGTAAAATGCTTGATTTCGAGAGTGAGCGGAACTAATGAAAACATTGTTGGGGTAAAACCTAAAGGGAAAGACCTAGCACCAAATCCAATTTGCCATCTGATCTAACTTCTGGAGGCAGTCAAAATGATCCTTAGAATTCTTCCCTACCTTATTCCTGTGCTGAGATACAGGCTGCTCCAACCTGCTGTAAAATGCTTGATTTCGAGAGTGAGCGAAACTAATGAAAACATTGTTGGGGTAAAACCTAAAGGGAAAGACCTAGCACCAAATCCAATTTGCCATCTGATCTAACTTCTGGAGGCAGTCAAAATGATCCTTAGAATTCTTCCCTACCTTATTCCTGTGCTGAGATACAGGCTGCTCCAACCTGCTGTAAAATGCTTGATTTCGAGAGTGAGCGAAACTAATGAAAACATTGTTGGGGTAAAACCTAAAGGGAAAGACCTAGCACCAAATCCAATTTGCCATCTGATCTAACTTCTGGAGGCAGTCAAAATGATCCTTAGAATTCTTCCCTACCTTATTCCTGTGCTGAGATACAGGCTGCTCCAACCTGCTGTAAAATGCTTGATTTCGAGAGTGAGCGAAACTAATGAAAACATTGTTGGGGTAAAACCTAAAGGGAAAGACCTAGCACCAAATCCAATTTGCCATCTGATCTAACTTCTGGAGGCAGTCAAAATGATCCTTAGAATTCTTCCCTACCTTATTCCTGTGCTGAGATACAGGCTGCTCCAACCTGCTGTAAAATGCTTGATTTCGAGAGTGAGCGAAACTAATGAAAACATTGTTGGGGTAAAACCTAAAGGGAAAGACCTAGCACCAAATCCAATTTGCCATCTGATCTAACTTCTGGAGGCAGTCAAAATGAGTATTTGAATTCTTCCCTACCTTATTCCTGTGCTGAGATACAGGCTGCTCCAACCTGCTGTAAAATGCTTGATTTCGAGAGTGAGCGAAACTAATGAAAACATTGTTGGGGTAAAACCTAAAGGGAAAGACCTAGCACCAAATCCAATTTGCCATCTGATCTAACTTCTGGAGGCAGTCAAAATGATCCTTAGAATTCTTCCCTACCTTATTCCTGTGCTGAGATACAGGCTGCTCCAACCTGCTGTAAAATGCTTGATTTCGAGAGTGAGCGAAACTAATGAAAACATTGTTGGGGTAAAACCTAAAGGGAAAGACCTAGCACCAAATCCAATTTGCCATCTGATCTAACTTCTGGAGGCAGTCAAAATGATCCTTAGAATTCTTCCCTACCTTATTCCTGTGCTGAGATACAGGCTGCTCCAACCTGCTGTAAAATGCTTGATTTCGAGAGTGAGCGAAACTAATGAAAACATTGTTGGGGTAAAACCTAAAGGGAAAGACCTAGCACCAAATCCAATTTGCCATCTGATCTAACTTCTGGAGGCAGTCAAAATGATCCTTAGAATTCTTCCCTACCTTATTCCTGTGCTGAGATACAGGCTGCTCCAACCTGCTGTAAAATGCTTGATTTCGAGAGTGAGCGAAACTAATGAAAACATTGTTGGGGTAAAACCTAAAGGGAAAGACCTAGCACCAAATCCAATTTGCCATCTGATCTAACTTCTGGAGGCAGTCAAAATGAGCCTTAGAATTCTTCCCTACCTTATTCCTGTGCTGAGATACAGGCTGCTCCAACCTGCTGTAAAATGCTTGATTTCGAGAGTGAGCGAAACTAATGAAAACATTGTTGGGGTAAAACCTAAAGGGAAAGACCTAGCACCAAATCCAATTTGCCATCTGATCTAACTTCTGGAGGCAGTCAAAATGATCCTTAGAATTCTTCCCTACCTTATTCCTGTGCTGAGATACAGGCTGCTCCAACCTGCTGTAAAATGCTTGATTTCGAGAGTGAGCGAAACTAATGAAAACATTGTTGGGGTAAAACCTAAAGGGAAAGACCTAGCACCAAATCCAATTTGCCATCTGATCTAACTTCTGGAGGCAGTCAAAATGATCCTTAGAATTCTTCCCTACCTTATTCCTGTGCTGAGATACAGGCTGCTCCAACCTGCTGTAAAATGCTTGATTTCGAGAGTGAGCGAAACTAATGAAAACATTGTTGGGGTAAAACCTAAAGGGAAAGACCTAGCACCAAATCCAATTTGCCATCTGATCTAACTTCTGGAGGCAGTCAAAATGATCCTTAGAATTCTTCCCTACCTTATTCCTGTGCTGAGATACAGGCTGCTCCAACCTGCTGTAAAATGCTTGATTTCGAGAGTGAGCGAAACTAATGAAAACATTGTTGGGGTAAAACCTAAAGGGAAAGACCTAGCACCAAATCCAATTTGCCATCTGATCTAACTTCTGGAGGCAGTCAAAATGATCCTTAGAATTCTTCCCTACCTTATTCCTGTGCTGAGATACAGGCTGCTCCAACCTGCTGTAAAATGCTTGATTTCGAGAATGAGCGAAACTAATGAAAACATTGTTGGGGTAAAACCTAAAGGGAAAGACCTAGCACCAAATCCAATTTGCCATCTGATCTAACTTCTGGAGGCAGTCAAAATGATCCTTAGAATTCTTCCCTACCTTATTCCTGTGCTGAGATACAGGCTGCTCCAACCTGCTGTAAAATGCTTGATTTCGAGAGTGAGCGAAACTAATGAAAACATTGTTGGGGTAAAACCTAAAGGGAAAGACCTAGCACCAAATCCAATTTGCCATCTGATCTAACTTCTGGAGGCAGTCAAAATGATCCTTAGAATTCTTCCCTACCTTATTCCTGTGCTGAGATACAGGCTGCTCCAACCTGCTGTAAAATGCTTGATTTCGAGAGTGAGCGAAACTAATGAAAACATTGTTGGGGTAAAACCTAAAGGGAAAGACCTAGCACCAAATCCAATTTGCCATCTGATCTAACTTCTGGAGGCAGTCAAAATGATCCTTAGAATTCTTCCCTACCTTATTCCTGTGCTGAGATACAGGCTGCTCCAACCTGCTGTAAAATGCTTGATTTCGAGAGTGAGCGAAACTAATGAAAACATTGTTGGGGTAAAACCTAAAGGGAAAGACCTAGCACCAAATCCAATTTGCCATCTGATCTAACTTCTGGAGGCAGTCAAAATGAGTATTTGAATTCTTCCCTACCTTATTCCTGTGCTGAGATACAGGCTGCTCCAACCTGCTGTAAAATGCTTGATTTTGAGAGTGGGCGAAACTAATGAAAACATTGTTGGGGTAAAACCTAAAGGGAAAGACCTAGCACCAAATCCAATTTGCCATCTGATCTAACTTCTGGAGGCAGTCAAAATGAGTATTTGAATTCTTCCCTACCTTATTCCTGTGCTGAGATACAGGCTGCTCCAACCTGCTGTAAAATGCTTGATTTCGAGAGTGAGCGAAACTAATGAAAACATTGTTGGGGTAAAACCTAAAGGGAAAGACCTAGCACCAAATCCAATTTGCCATCTGATCTAACTTCTGGAGGCAGTCAAAATGATCCTTAGAATTCTTCCCTACCTTATTCCTGTGCTGAGATACAGGCTGCTCCAACCTGCTGTAAAATGCTTGATTTCGAGAGTGAGCGAAACTAATGAAAACATTGTTGGGGTAAAACCTAAAGGGAAAGACCTAGCACCAAATCCAATTTGCCATCTGATCTAACTTCTGGAGGCAGTCAAAATGATCCTTAGAATTCTTCCCTACCTTATTCCTGTGCTGAGATACAGGCTGCTCCAACCTGCTGTAAAATGCTTGATTTCGAGAGTGAGCGAAACTAATGAAAACATTGTTGGGGTAAAACCTAAAGGGAAAGACCTAGCACCAAATCCAATTTGCCATCTGATCTAACTTCTGGAGGCAGTCAAAATGATCCTTAGAATTCTTCCCTACCTTATTCCTGTGCTGAGATACAGGCTGCTCCAACCTGCTGTAAAATGCTTGATTTCGAGAGTGAGCGAAACTAATGAAAACATTGTTGGGGTAAAACCTAAAGGGAAAGACCTAGCACCAAATCCAATTTGCCATCTGATCTAACTTCTGGAGGCAGTCAAAATGATCCTTAGAATTCTTCCCTACCTTATTCCTGTGCTGAGATACAGGCTGCTCCAACCTGCTGTAAAATGCTTGATTTCGAGAGTGAGCGAAACTAATGAAAACATTGTTGGGGTAAAACCTAAAGGGAAAGACCTAGCACCAAATCCAATTTGCCATCTGATCTAACTTCTGGAGGCAGTCAAAATGATCCTTAGAATTCTTCCCTACCTTATTCCTGTGCTGAGATACAGGCTGCTCCAACCTGCTGTAAAATGCTTGATTTCGAGAGTGAGCGAAACTAATGAAAACATTGTTGGGGTAAAACCTAAAGGGAAAGACCTAGCACCAAATCCAATTTGCCATCTGATCTAACTTCTGGAGGCAGTCAAAATGATCCTTAGAATTCTTCCCTACCTTATTCCTGTGCTGAGATACAGGCTGCTCCAACCTGCTGTAAAATGCTTGATTTCGAGAGTGAGCGAAACTAATGAAAACATTGTTGGGGTAAAACCTAAAGGGAAAGACCTAGCACCAAATCCAATTTGCCATCTGATCTAACTTCTGGAGGCAGTCAAAATGATCCTTAGAATTCTTCCCTACCTTATTCCTGTGCTGAGATACAGGCTGCTCCAACCTGCTGTAAAATGCTTGATTTCGAGAGTGAGCGAAACTAATGAAAACATTGTTGGGGTAAAACCTAAAGGGAAAGACCTAGCACCAAATCCAATTTGCCATCTGATCTAACTTCTGGAGGCAGTCAAAATGAGTATTTGAATTCTTCCCTACCTTATTCCTGTGCTGAGATACAGGCTGCTCCAACCTGCTGTAAAATGCTTGATTTTGAGAGTGGGCGAAACTAATGAAAACATTGTTGGGGTAAAACCTAAAGGGAAAGACCTAGCACCAAATCCAATTTGCCATCTGATCTAACTTCTGGAGGCAGTCAAAATGATCCTTAGAATTCTTCCCTACCTTATTCCTGTGCTGAGATACAGGCTGCTCCAACCTGCTGTAAAATGCTTGATTTCGAGAGTGAGCGAAACTAATGAAAACATTGTTGGGGTAAAACCTAAAGGGAAAGACCTAGCACCAAATCCAATTTGCCATCTGATCTAACTTCTGGAGGCAGTCAAAATGATCCTTAGAATTCTTCCCTACCTTATTCCTGTGCTGAGATACAGGCTGCTCCAACCTGCTGTAAAATGCTTGATTTCGAGAGTGAGCGAAACTAATGAAAACATTGTTGGGGTAAAACCTAAAGGGAAAGACCTAGCACCAAATCCAATTTGCCATCTGATCTAACTTCTGGAGGCAGTCAAAATGATCCTTAGAATTCTTCCCTACCTTATTCCTGTGCTGAGATACAGGCTGCTCCAACCTGCTGTAAAATGCTTGATTTCGAGAGTGAGCGAAACTAATGAAAACATTGTTGGGGTAAAACCTAAAGGGAAAGACCTAGCACCAAATCCAATTTGCCATCTGATCTAACTTCTGGAGGCAGTCAAAATGATCCTTAGAATTCTTCCCTACCTTATTCCTGTGCTGAGATACAGGCTGCTCCAACCTGCTGTAAAATGCTTGATTTCGAGAGTGAGCGAAACTAATGAAAACATTGTTGGGGTAAAACCTAAAGGGAAAGACCTAGCACCAAATCCAATTTGCCATCTGATCTAACTTCTGGAGGCAGTCAAAATGATCCTTAGAATTCTTCCCTACCTTATTCCTGTGCTGAGATACAGGCTGCTCCAACCTGCTGTAAAATGCTTGATTTCGAGAGTGAGCGAAACTAATGAAAACATTGTTGGGGTAAAACCTAAAGGGAAAGACCTAGCACCAAATCCAATTTGCCATCTGATCTAACTTCTGGAGGCAGTCAAAATGATCCTTAGAATTCTTCCCTACCTTATTCCTGTGCTGAGATACAGGCTGCTCCAACCTGCTGTAAAATGCTTGATTTCGAGAGTGAGCGAAACTAATGAAAACATTGTTGGGGTAAAACCTAAAGGGAAAGACCTAGCACCAAATCCAATTTGCCATCTGATCTAACTTCTGGAGGCAGTCAAAATGAGTATTTGAATTCTTCCCTACCTTATTCCTGTGCTGAGATACAGGCTGCTCCAACCTGCTGTAAAATGCTTGATTTTGAGAGTGGGCGAAACTAATGAAAACATTGTTGGGGTAAAACCTAAAGGGAAAGACCTAGCACCAAATCCAATTTGCCATCTGATCTAACTTCTGGAGGCAGTCAAAATGATCCTTAGAATTCTTCCCTACCTTATTCCTGTGCTGAGATACAGGCTGCTCCAACCTGCTGTAAAATGCTTGATTTCGAGAGTGAGCGAAACTAATGAAAACATTGTTGGGGTAAAACCTAAAGGGAAAGACCTAGCACCAAATCCAATTTGCCATCTGATCTAACTTCTGGAGGCAGTCAAAATGATCCTTAGAATTCTTCCCTACCTTATTCCTGTGCTGAGATACAGGCTGCTCCAACCTGCTGTAAAATGCTTGATTTCGAGAGTGAGCGAAACTAATGAAAACATTGTTGGGGTAAAACCTAAAGGGAAAGACCTAGCACCAAATCCAATTTGCCATCTGATCTAACTTCTGGAGGCAGTCAAAATGATCCTTAGAATTCTTCCCTACCTTATTCCTGTGCTGAGATACAGGCTGCTCCAACCTGCTGTAAAATGCTTGATTTCGAGAGTGAGCGAAACTAATGAAAACATTGTTGGGGTAAAACCTAAAGGGAAAGACCTAGCACCAAATCCAATTTGCCATCTGATCTAACTTCTGGAGGCAGTCAAAATGATCCTTAGAATTCTTCCCTACCTTATTCCTGTGCTGAGATACAGGCTGCTCCAACCTGCTGTAAAATGCTTGATTTCGAGAGTGAGCGAAACTAATGAAAACATTGTTGGGGTAAAACCTAAAGGGAAAGACCTAGCACCAAATCCAATTTGCCATCTGATCTAACTTCTGGAGGCAGTCAAAATGATCCTTAGAATTCTTCCCTACCTTATTCCTGTGCTGAGATACAGGCTGCTCCAACCTGCTGTAAAATGCTTGATTTCGAGAGTGAGCGAAACTAATGAAAACATTGTTGGGGTAAAACCTAAAGGGAAAGACCTAGCACCAAATCCAATTTGCCATCTGATCTAACTTCTGGAGGCAGTCAAAATGATCCTTAGAATTCTTCCCTACCTTATTCCTGTGCTGAGATACAGGCTGCTCCAACCTGCTGTAAAATGCTTGATTTCGAGAGTGAGCGAAACTAATGAAAACATTGTTGGGGTAAAACCTAAAGGGAAAGACCTAGCACCAAATCCAATTTGCCATCTGATCTAACTTCTGGAGGCAGTCAAAATGATCCTTAGAATTCTTCCCTACCTTATTCCTGTGCTGAGATACAGGCTGCTCCAACCTGCTGTAAAATGCTTGATTTCGAGAGTGAGCGAAACTAATGAAAACATTGTTGGGGTAAAACCTAAAGGGAAAGACCTAGCACCAAATCCAATTTGCCATCTGATCTAACTTCTGGAGGCAGTCAAAATGAGTATTTGAATTCTTCCCTACCTTATTCCTGTGCTGAGATACAGGCTGCTCCAACCTGCTGTAAAATGCTTGATTTCGAGAGTGAGCGAAACTAATGAAAACATTGTTGGGGTAAAACCTAAAGGGAAAGACCTAGCACCAAATCCAATTTGCCATCTGATCTAACTTCTGGAGGCAGTCAAAATGATCCTTAGAATTCTTCCCTACCTTATTCCTGTGCTGAGATACAGGCTGCTCCAACCTGCTGTAAAATGCTTGATTTCGAGAGTGAGCGAAACTAATGAAAACATTGTTGGGGTAAAACCTAAAGGGAAAGACCTAGCACCAAATCCAATTTGCCATCTGATCTAACTTCTGGAGGCAGTCAAAATGATCCTTAGAATTCTTCCCTACCTTATTCCTGTGCTGAGATACAGGCTGCTCCAACCTGCTGTAAAATGCTTGATTTCGAGAGTGAGCGAAACTAATGAAAACATTGTTGGGGTAAAACCTAAAGGGAAAGACCTAGCACCAAATCCAATTTGCCATCTGATCTAACTTCTGGAGGCAGTCAAAATGATCCTTAGAATTCCTCCCTACCTTATTCCTGTGCTGAGATACAGGCTGCTCCAACCTGCTGTAAAATGCTTGATTTCGAGAGTGAGCGAAACTAATGAAAACATTGTTGGGGTAAAACCTAAAGGGAAAGACCTAGCACCAAATCCAATTTGCCATCTGATCTAACTTCTGGAGGCAGTCAAAATGATCCTTAGAATTCTTCCCTACCTTATTCCTGTGCTGAGATACAGGCTGCTCCAACCTGCTGTAAAATGCTTGATTTCGAGAGTGAGCGAAACTAATGAAAACATTGTTGGGGTAAAACCTAAAGGGAAAGACCTAGCACCAAATCCAATTTGCCATCTGATCTAACTTCTGGAGGCAGTCAAAATGATCCTTAGAATTCTTCCCTACCTTATTCCTGTGCTGAGATACAGGCTGCTCCAACCTGCTGTAAAATGCTTGATTTCGAGAGTGAGCGAAACTAATGAAAACATTGTTGGGGTAAAACCTAAAGGGAAAGACCTAGCACCAAATCCAATTTGCCATCTGATCTAACTTCTGGAGGCAGTCAAAATGAGTATTTGAATTCTTCCCTACCTTATTCCTGTGCTGAGATACAGGCTGCTCCAACCTGCTGTAAAATGCTTGATTTTGAGAGTGGGCGAAACTAATGAAAACATTGTTGGGGTAAAACCTAAAGGGAAAGACCTAGCACCAAATCCAATTTGCCATCTGATCTAACTTCTGGAGGCAGTCAAAATGAGTATTTGAATTCTTCCCTACCTTATTCCTGTGCTGAGATACAGGCTGCTCCAACCTGCTGTAAAATGCTTGATTTCGAGAGTGAGCGAAACTAATGAAAACATTGTTGGGGTAAAACCTAAAGGGAAAGACCTAGCACCAAATCCAATTTGCCATCTGATCTAACTTCTGGAGGCAGTCAAAATGATCCTTAGAATTCTTCCCTACCTTATTCCTGTGCTGAGATACAGGCTGCTCCAACCTGCTGTAAAATGCTTGATTTCGAGAGTGAGCGAAACTAATGAAAACATTGTTGGGGTAAAACCTAAAGGGAAAGACCTAGCACCAAATCCAATTTGCCATCTGATCTAACTTCTGGAGGCAGTCAAAATGATCCTTAGAATTCTTCCCTACCTTATTCCTGTGCTGAGATACAGGCTGCTCCAACCTGCTGTAAAATGCTTGATTTCGAGAGTGAGCGAAACTAATGAAAACATTGTTGGGGTAAAACCTAAAGGGAAAGACCTAGCACCAAATCCAATTTGCCATCTGATCTAACTTCTGGAGGCAGTCAAAATGATCCTTAGAATTCTTCCCTACCTTATTCCTGTGCTGAGATACAGGCTGCTCCAACCTGCTGTAAAATGCTTGATTTCGAGAGTGAGCGAAACTAATGAAAACATTGTTGGGGTAAAACCTAAAGGGAAAGACCTAGCACCAAATCCAATTTGCCATCTGATCTAACTTCTGGAGGCAGTCAAAATGATCCTTAGAATTCTTCCCTACCTTATTCCTGTGCTGAGATACAGGCTGCTCCAACCTGCTGTAAAATGCTTGATTTCGAGAGTGAGCGAAACTAATGAAAACATTGTTGGGGTAAAACCTAAAGGGAAAGACCTAGCACCAAATCCAATTTGCCATCTGATCTAACTTCTGGAGGCAGTCAAAATGAGTATTTGAATTCTTCCCTACCTTATTCCTGTGCTGAGATACAGGCTGCTCCAACCTGCTGTAAAATGCTTGATTTCGAGAGTGAGCGAAACTAATGAAAACATTGTTGGGGTAAAACCTAAAGGGAAAGACCTAGCACCAAATCCAATTTGCCATCTGATCTAACTTCTGGAGGCAGTCAAAATGATCCTTAGAATTCCTCCCTACCTTATTCCTGTGCTGAGATACAGGCTGCTCCAACCTGCTGTAAAATGCTTGATTTCGAGAGTGAGCGAAACTAATGAAAACATTGTTGGGGTAAAACCTAAAGGGAAAGACCTAGCACCAAATCCAATTTGCCATCTGATCTAACTTCTGGAGGCAGTCAAAATGATCCTTAGAATTCTTCCCTACCTTATTCCTGTGCTGAGATACAGGCTGCTCCAACCTGCTGTAAAATGCTTGATTTCGAGAGTGAGCGAAACTAATGAAAACATTGTTGGGGTAAAACCTAAAGGGAAAGACCTAGCACCAAATCCAATTTGCCATCTGATCTAACTTCTGGAGGCAGTCAAAATGATCCTTAGAATTCTTCCCTACCTTATTCCTGTGCTGAGATACAGGCTGCTCCAACCTGCTGTAAAATGCTTGATTTCGAGAGTGAGCGAAACTAATGAAAACATTGTTGGGGTAAAACCTAAAGGGAAAGACCTAGCACCAAATCCAATTTGCCATCTGATCTAACTTCTGGAGGCAGTCAAAATGATCCTTAGAATTCTTCCCTACCTTATTCCTGTGCTGAGATACAGGCTGCTCCAACCTGCTGTAAAATGCTTGATTTCGAGAGTGAGCGAAACTAATGAAAACATTGTTGGGGTAAAACCTAAAGGGAAAGACCTAGCACCAAATCCAATTTGCCATCTGATCTAACTTCTGGAGGCAGTCAAAATGATCCTTAGAATTCTTCCCTACCTTATTCCTGTGCTGAGATACAGGCTGCTCCAACCTGCTGTAAAATGCTTGATTTCGAGAGTGAGCGAAACTAATGAAAACATTGTTGGGGTAAAACCTAAAGGGAAAGACCTAGCACCAAATCCAATTTGCCATCTGATCTAACTTCTGGAGGCAGTCAAAATGATCCTTAGAATTCTTCCCTACCTTATTCCTGTGCTGAGATACAGGCTGCTCCAACCTGCTGTAAAATGCTTGATTTCGAGAGTGAGCGAAACTAATGAAAACATTGTTGGGGTAAAACCTAAAGGGAAAGACCTAGCACCAAATCCAATTTGCCATCTGATCTAACTTCTGGAGGCAGTCAAAATGATCCTTAGAATTCTTCCCTACCTTATTCCTGTGCTGAGATACAGGCTGCTCCAACCTGCTGTAAAATGCTTGATTTCGAGAGTGAGCGAAACTAATGAAAACATTGTTGGGGTAAAACCTAAAGGGAAAGACCTAGCACCAAATCCAATTTGCCATCTGATCTAACTTCTGGAGGCAGTCAAAATGATCCTTAGAATTCTTCCCTACCTTATTCCTGTGCTGAGATACAGGCTGCTCCAACCTGCTGTAAAATGCTTGATTTCGAGAGTGAGCGAAACTAATGAAAACATTGTTGGGGTAAAACCTAAAGGGAAAGACCTAGCACCAAATCCAATTTGCCATCTGATCTAACTTCTGGAGGCAGTCAAAATGATCCTTAGAATTCTTCCCTACCTTATTCCTGTGCTGAGATACAGGCTGCTCCAACCTGCTGTAAAATGCTTGATTTCGAGAGTGAGCGAAACTAATGAAAACATTGTTGGGGTAAAACCTAAAGGGAAAGACCTAGCACCAAATCCAATTTGCCATCTGATCTAACTTCTGGAGGCAGTCAAAATGATCCTTAGAATTCTTCCCTACCTTATTCCTGTGCTGAGATACAGGCTGCTCCAACCTGCTGTAAAATGCTTGATTTCGAGAGTGAGCGAAACTAATGAAAACATTGTTGGGGTAAAACCTAAAGGGAAAGACCTAGCACCAAATCCAATTTGCCATCTGATCTAACTTCTGGAGGCAGTCAAAATGAGTATTTTAATTCTTCCCTACCTTATTCCTGTGCTGAGATACAGGCTGCTCCAACCTGCTGTAAAATGCTTGATTTCGAGAGTGAGCGAAACTAATGAAAACATTGTTGGGGTAAAACCTAAAGGGAAAGACCTAGCACCAAATCCAATTTGCCATCTGATCTAACTTCTGGAGGCAGTCAAAATGATCCTTAGAATTCTTCCCTACCTTATTCCTGTGCTGAGATACAGGCTGCTCCAACCTGCTGTAAAATGCTTGATTTCGAGAGTGAGCGAAACTAATGAAAACATTGTTGGGGTAAAACCTAAAGGGAAAGACCTAGCACCAAATCCAATTTGCCATCTGATCTAACTTCTGGAGGCAGTCAAAATGATCCTTAGAATTCTTCCCTACCTTATTCTTGTGCTGAGATACAGGCTGCTCCAACCTGCTGTAAAATGCTTGATTTTGAGAGTGAGCGAAACTAATGAAAACATTGTTGGGGTAAAACCTAAAGGGAAAGACCTAGCACCAAATCCAATTTGCCATCTGATCTAACTTCTGGAGGCAGTCAAAATGAGTATTTGAATTCTTCCCTACCTTATTCCTGTGCTGAGATACAGGCTGCTCCAACCTGCTGTAAAATGCTTGATTTCGAGAGTGAGCGAAACTAATGAAAACATTGTTGGGGTAAAACCTAAAGGGAAAGACCTAGCACCAAATCCAATTTGCCATCTGATCTAACTTCTGGAGGCAGTCAAAATGATCCTTAGAATTCTTCCCTACCTTATTCCTGTGCTGAGATACAGGCTGCTCCAACCTGCTGTAAAATGCTTGATTTTGAGAGTGAGCGAAACTAATGAAAACATTGTTGGGGTAAAACCTAAAGGGAAAGACCTAGCACCAAATCCAATTTGCCATCTGATCTAACTTCTGGAGGCAGTCAAAATGAGTATTTGAATTCTTCCCTACCTTATTCCTGTGCTGAGATACAGGCTGCTCCAACCTGCTGTAAAATGCTTGATTTCGAGAGTGAGCGAAACTAATGAAAACATTGTTGGGGTAAAACCTAAAGGGAAAGACCTAGCACCAAATCCAATTTGCCATCTGATCTAACTTCTGGAGGCAGTCAAAATGATCCTTAGAATTCTTCCCTACCTTATTCCTGTGCTGAGATACAGGCTGCTCCAACCTGCTGTAAAATGCTTGATTTCGAGAGTGAGCGAAACTAATGAAAACATTGTTGGGGTAAAACCTAAAGGGAAAGACCTAGCACCAAATCCAATTTGCCATCTGATCTAACTTCTGGAGGCAGTCAAAATGATCCTTAGAATTCTTCCCTACCTTATTCCTGTGCTGAGATACAGGCTGCTCCAACCTGCTGTAAAATGCTTGATTTCGAGAGTGAGCGAAACTAATGAAAACATTGTTGGGGTAAAACCTAAAGGGAAAGACCTAGCACCAAATCCAATTTGCCATCTGATCTAACTTCTGGAGGCAGTCAAAATGATCCTTAGAATTCTTCCCTACCTTATTCCTGTGCTGAGATACAGGCTGCTCCAACCTGCTGTAAAATGCTTGATTTCGAGAGTGAGCGAAACTAATGAAAACATTGTTGGGGTAAAACCTAAAGGGAAAGACCTAGCACCAAATCCAATTTGCCATCTGATCTAACTTCTGGAGGCAGTCAAAATGATCCTTAGAATTCTTCCCTACCTTATTCCTGTGCTGAGATACAGGCTGCTCCAACCTGCTGTAAAATGCTTGATTTCGAGAGTGAGCGAAACTAATGAAAACATTGTTGGGGTAAAACCTAAAGGGAAAGACCTAGCACCAAATCCAATTTGCCATCTGATCTAACTTCTGGAGGCAGTCAAAATGAGTATTTTAATTCTTCCCTACCTTATTCCTGTGCTGAGATACAGGCTGCTCCAACCTGCTGTAAAATGCTTGATTTCGAGAGTGAGCGAAACTAATGAAAACATTGTTGGGGTAAAACCTAAAGGGAAAGACCTAGCACCAAATCCAATTTGCCATCTGATCTAACTTCTGGAGGCAGTCAAAATGATCCTTAGAATTCTTCCCTACCTTATTCCTGTGCTGAGATACAGGCTGCTCCAACCTGCTGTAAAATGCTTGATTTCGAGAGTGAGCGAAACTAATGAAAACATTGTTGGGGTAAAACCTAAAGGGAAAGACCTAGCACCAAATCCAATTTGCCATCTGATCTAACTTCTGGAGGCAGTCAAAATGAGCCTTAGAATTCTTCCCTACCTTATTCCTGTGCTGAGATACAGGCTGCTCCAACCTGCTGTAAAATGCTTGATTTTGAGAGTGAGCGAAACTAATGAAAACATTGTTGGGGTAAAACCTAAAGGGAAAGACCTAGCACCAAATCCAATTTGCCATCTGATCTAACTTCTGGAGGCAGTCAAAATGAGTATTTGAATTCTTCCCTACCTTATTCCTGTGCTGAGATACAGGCTGCTCCAACCTGCTGTAAAATGCTTGATTTCGAGAGTGAGCGAAACTAATGAAAACATTGTTGGGGTAAAACCTAAAGGGAAAGACCTAGCACCAAATCCAATTTGCCATCTGATCTAACTTCTGGAGGCAGTCAAAATGATCCTTAGAATTCTTCCCTACCTTATTCCTGTGCTGAGATACAGGCTGCTCCAACCTGCTGTAAAATGCTTGATTTTGAGAGTGAGCGAAACTAATGAAAACATTGTTGGGGTAAAACCTAAAGGGAAAGACCTAGCACCAAATCCAATTTGCCATCTGATCTAACTTCTGGAGGCAGTCAAAATGAGTATTTGAATTCTTCCCTACCTTATTCCTGTGCTGAGATACAGGCTGCTCCAACCTGCTGTAAAATGCTTGATTTCGAGAGTGAGCGAAACTAATGAAAACATTGTTGGGGTAAAACCTAAAGGGAAAGACCTAGCACCAAATCCAATTTGCCATCTGATCTAACTTCTGGAGGCAGTCAAAATGATCCTTAGAATTCTTCCCTACCTTATTCCTGTGCTGAGATACAGGTTGCTCCAACCTGCTGTAAAATGCTTGATTTCGAGAGTGAGCGAAACTAATGAAAACATTGTTGGGGTAAAACCTAAAGGGAAAGACCTAGCACCAAATCCAATTTGCCATCTGATCTAACTTCTGGAGGCAGTCAAAATGATCCTTAGAATTCTTCCCTACCTTATTCCTGTGCTGAGATACAGGCTGCTCCAACCTGCTGTAAAATGCTTGATTTCGAGAGTGAGCGAAACTAATGAAAACATTGTTGGGGTAAAACCTAAAGGGAAAGACCTAGCACCAAATCCAATTTGCCATCTGATCTAACTTCTGGAGGCAGTCAAAATGATCCTTAGAATTCTTCCCTACCTTATTCCTGTGCTGAGATACAGGCTGCTCCAACCTGCTGTAAAATGCTTGATTTCGAGAGTGAGCGAAACTAATGAAAACATTGTTGGGGTAAAACCTAAAGGGAAAGACCTAGCACCAAATCCAATTTGCCATCTGATCTAACTTCTGGAGGCAGTCAAAATGATCCTTAGAATTCTTCCCTACCTTATTCCTGTGCTGAGATACAGGCTGCTCCAACCTGCTGTAAAATGCTTGATTTCGAGAGTGAGCGAAACTAATGAAAACATTGTTGGGGTAAAACCTAAAGGGAAAGACCTAGCACCAAATCCAATTTGCCATCTGATCTAACTTCTGGAGGCAGTCAAAATGATCCTTAGAATTCTTCCCTACCTTATTCCTGTGCTGAGATACAGGCTGCTCCAACCTGCTGTAAAATGCTTGATTTCGAGAGTGAGCGAAACTAATGAAAACATTGTTGGGGTAAAACCTAAAGGGAAAGACCTAGCACCAAATCCAATTTGCCATCTGATCTAACTTCTGGAGGCAGTCAAAATGATCCTTAGAATTCTTCCCTACCTTATTCCTGTGCTGAGATACAGGCTGCTCCAACCTGCTGTAAAATGCTTGATTTCGAGAGTGAGCGAAACTAATGAAAACATTGTTGGGGTAAAACCTAAAGGGAAAGACCTAGCACCAAATCCAATTTGCCATCTGATCTAACTTCTGGAGGCAGTCAAAATGATCCTTAGAATTCTTCCCTACCTTATTCCTGTGCTGAGATACAGGCTGCTCCAACCTGCTGTAAAATGCTTGATTTCGAGAGTGAGCGAAACTAATGAAAACATTGTTGGGGTAAAACCTAAAGGGAAAGACCTAGCACCAAATCCAATTTGCCATCTGATCTAACTTCTGGAGGCAGTCAAAATGAGTATTTTAATTCTTCCCTACCTTATTCCTGTGCTGAGATACAGGCTGCTCCAACCTGCTGTAAAATGCTTGATTTCGAGAGTGAGCGAAACTAATGAAAACATTGTTGGGGTAAAACCTAAAGGGAAAGACCTAGCACCAAATCCAATTTGCCATCTGATCTAACTTCTGGAGGCAGTCAAAATGATCCTTAGAATTCTTCCCTACCTTATTCCTGTGCTGAGATACAGGCTGCTCCAACCTGCTGTAAAATGCTTGATTTCGAGAGTGAGCGAAACTAATGAAAACATTGTTGGGGTAAAACCTAAAGGGAAAGACCTAGCACCAAATCCAATTTGCCATCTGATCTAACTTCTGGAGGCAGTCAAAATGATCCTTAGAATTCTTCCCTACCTTATTCTTGTGCTGAGATACAGGCTGCTCCAACCTGCTGTAAAATGCTTGATTTTGAGAGTGAGCGAAACTAATGAAAACATTGTTGGGGTAAAACCTAAAGGGAAAGACCTAGCACCAAATCCAATTTGCCATCTGATCTAACTTCTGGAGGCAGTCAAAATGAGTATTTGAATTCTTCCCTACCTTATTCCTGTGCTGAGATACAGGCTGCTCCAACCTGCTGTAAAATGCTTGATTTCGAGAGTGAGCGAAACTAATGAAAACATTGTTGGGGTAAAACCTAAAGGGAAAGACCTAGCACCAAATCCAATTTGCCATCTGATCTAACTTCTGGAGGCAGTCAAAATGATCCTTAGAATTCTTCCCTACCTTATTCCTGTGCTGAGATACAGGCTGCTCCAACCTGCTGTAAAATGCTTGATTTTGAGAGTGAGCGAAACTAATGAAAACATTGTTGGGGTAAAACCTAAAGGGAAAGACCTAGCACCAAATCCAATTTGCCATCTGATCTAACTTCTGGAGGCAGTCAAAATGAGTATTTGAATTCTTCCCTACCTTATTCCTGTGCTGAGATACAGGCTGCTCCAACCTGCTGTAAAATGCTTGATTTCGAGAGTGAGCGAAACTAATGAAAACATTGTTGGGGTAAAACCTAAAGGGAAAGACCTAGCACCAAATCCAATTTGCCATCTGATCTAACTTCTGGAGGCAGTCAAAATGATCCTTAGAATTCTTCCCTACCTTATTCCTGTGCTGAGATACAGGCTGCTCCAACCTGCTGTAAAATGCTTGATTTCGAGAGTGAGCGAAACTAATGAAAACATTGTTGGGGTAAAACCTAAAGGGAAAGACCTAGCACCAAATCCAATTTGCCATCTGATCTAACTTCTGGAGGCAGTCAAAATGATCCTTAGAATTCTTCCCTACCTTATTCCTGTGCTGAGATACAGGCTGCTCCAACCTGCTGTAAAATGCTTGATTTCGAGAGTGAGCGAAACTAATGAAAACATTGTTGGGGTAAAACCTAAAGGGAAAGACCTAGCACCAAATCCAATTTGCCATCTGATCTAACTTCTGGAGGCAGTCAAAATGATCCTTAGAATTCTTCCCTACCTTATTCCTGTGCTGAGATACAGGCTGCTCCAACCTGCTGTAAAATGCTTGATTTCGAGAGTGAGCGAAACTAATGAAAACATTGTTGGGGTAAAACCTAAAGGGAAAGACCTAGCACCAAATCCAATTTGCCATCTGATCTAACTTCTGGAGGCAGTCAAAATGATCCTTAGAATTCTTCCCTACCTTATTCCTGTGCTGAGATACAGGCTGCTCCAACCTGCTGTAAAATGCTTGATTTCGAGAGTGAGCGAAACTAATGAAAACATTGTTGGGGTAAAACCTAAAGGGAAAGACCTAGCACCAAATCCAATTTGCCATCTGATCTAACTTCTGGAGGCAGTCAAAATGAGTATTTTAATTCTTCCCTACCTTATTCCTGTGCTGAGATACAGGCTGCTCCAACCTGCTGTAAAATGCTTGATTTCGAGAGTGAGCGAAACTAATGAAAACATTGTTGGGGTAAAACCTAAAGGGAAAGACCTAGCACCAAATCCAATTTGCCATCTGATCTAACTTCTGGAGGCAGTCAAAATGATCCTTAGAATTCTTCCCTACCTTATTCCTGTGCTGAGATACAGGCTGCTCCAACCTGCTGTAAAATGCTTGATTTCGAGAGTGAGCGAAACTAATGAAAACATTGTTGGGGTAAAACCTAAAGGGAAAGACCTAGCACCAAATCCAATTTGCCATCTGATCTAACTTCTGGAGGCAGTCAAAATGAGCCTTAGAATTCTTCCCTACCTTATTCCTGTGCTGAGATACAGGCTGCTCCAACCTGCTGTAAAATGCTTGATTTTGAGAGTGAGCGAAACTAATGAAAACATTGTTGGGGTAAAACCTAAAGGGAAAGACCTAGCACCAAATCCAATTTGCCATCTGATCTAACTTCTGGAGGCAGTCAAAATGAGTATTTGAATTCTTCCCTACCTTATTCCTGTGCTGAGATACAGGCTGCTCCAACCTGCTGTAAAATGCTTGATTTCGAGAGTGAGCGAAACTAATGAAAACATTGTTGGGGTAAAACCTAAAGGGAAAGACCTAGCACCAAATCCAATTTGCCATCTGATCTAACTTCTGGAGGCAGTCAAAATGATCCTTAGAATTCTTCCCTACCTTATTCCTGTGCTGAGATACAGGCTGCTCCAACCTGCTGTAAAATGCTTGATTTTGAGAGTGAGCGAAACTAATGAAAACATTGTTGGGGTAAAACCTAAAGGGAAAGACCTAGCACCAAATCCAATTTGCCATCTGATCTAACTTCTGGAGGCAGTCAAAATGAGTATTTGAATTCTTCCCTACCTTATTCCTGTGCTGAGATACAGGCTGCTCCAACCTGCTGTAAAATGCTTGATTTCGAGAGTGAGCGAAACTAATGAAAACATTGTTGGGGTAAAACCTAAAGGGAAAGACCTAGCACCAAATCCAATTTGCCATCTGATCTAACTTCTGGAGGCAGTCAAAATGATCCTTAGAATTCTTCCCTACCTTATTCCTGTGCTGAGATACAGGTTGCTCCAACCTGCTGTAAAATGCTTGATTTCGAGAGTGAGCGAAACTAATGAAAACATTGTTGGGGTAAAACCTAAAGGGAAAGACCTAGCACCAAATCCAATTTGCCATCTGATCTAACTTCTGGAGGCAGTCAAAATGATCCTTAGAATTCTTCCCTACCTTATTCCTGTGCTGAGATACAGGCTGCTCCAACCTGCTGTAAAATGCTTGATTTCGAGAGTGAGCGAAACTAATGAAAACATTGTTGGGGTAAAACCTAAAGGGAAAGACCTAGCACCAAATCCAATTTGCCATCTGATCTAACTTCTGGAGGCAGTCAAAATGATCCTTAGAATTCTTCCCTACCTTATTCCTGTGCTGAGATACAGGCTGCTCCAACCTGCTGTAAAATGCTTGATTTCGAGAGTGAGCGAAACTAATGAAAACATTGTTGGGGTAAAACCTAAAGGGAAAGACCTAGCACCAAATCCAATTTGCCATCTGATCTAACTTCTGGAGGCAGTCAAAATGAGTATTTGAATTCTTCCCTACCTTATTCCTGTGCTGAGATACAGGCTGCTCCAACCTGCTGTAAAATGCTTGATTTCGAGAGTGAGCGAAACTAATGAAAACATTGTTGGGGTAAAACCTAAAGGGAAAGACCTAGCACCAAATCCAATTTGCCATCTGATCTAACTTCTGGAGGCAGTCAAAATGATCCTTAGAATTCTTCCCTACCTTATTCCTGTGCTGAGATACAGGCTGCTCCAACCTGCTGTAAAATGCTTGATTTCGAGAGTGAGCGAAACTAATGAAAACATTGTTGGGGTAAAACCTAAAGGGAAAGACGTAGCACCAAATCCAATTTGCCATCTGATCTAACTTCTGGAGGCAGTCAAAATGATCCTTAGAATTCTTCCCTACCTTATTCCTGTGCTGAGATACAGGCTGCTCCAACCTGCTGTAAAATGCTTGATTTCGAGAGTGAGCGAAACTAATGAAAACATTGTTGGGGTAAAACCTAAAGGGAAAGACCTAGCACCAAATCCAATTTGCCATCTGATCTAACTTCTGGAGGCAGTCAAAATGAGTATTTGAATTCTTCCCTACCTTATTCCTGTGCTGAGATACAGGCTGCTCCAACCTGCTGTAAAATGCTTGATTTCGAGAGTGAGCGAAACTAATGAAAACATTGTTGGGGTAAAACCTAAAGGGAAAGACCTAGCACCAAATCCAATTTGCCATCTGATCTAACTTCTGGAGGCAGTCAAAATGATCCTTAGAATTCTTCCCTACCTTATTCCTGTGCTGAGATACAGGCTGCTCCAACCTGCTGTAAAATGCTTGATTTCGAGAGTGAGCGAAACTAATGAAAACATTGTTGGGGTAAAACCTAAAGGGAAAGACCTAGCACCAAATCCAATTTGCCATCTGATCTAACTTCTGGAGGCAGTCAAAATGATCCTTAGAATTCTTCCCTACCTTATTCCTGTGCTGAGATACAGGCTGCTCCAACCTGCTGTAAAATGCTTGATTTTGAGAGTGAGCGAAACTAATGAAAACATTGTTGGGGTAAAACCTAAAGGGAAAGACCTAGCACCAAATCCAATTTGCCATCTGATCTAACTTCTGGAGGCAGTCAAAATGAGTATTTGAATTCTTCCCTACCTTATTCCTGTGCTGAGATACAGGCTGCTCCAACCTGCTGTAAAATGCTTGATTTCGAGAGTGAGCGAAACTAATGAAAACATTGTTGGGGTAAAACCTAAAGGGAAAGACCTAGCACCAAATCCAATTTGCCATCTGATCTAACTTCTGGAGGCAGTCAAAATGATCCTTAGAATTCTTCCCTACCTTATTCCTGTGCTGAGATACAGGCTGCTCCAACCTGCTGTAAAATGCTTGATTTCGAGAGTGAGCGAAACTAATGAAAACATTGTTGGGGTAAAACCTAAAGGGAAAGACCTAGCACCAAATCCAATTTGCCATCTGATCTAACTTCTGGAGGCAGTCAAAATGATCCTTAGAATTCTTCCCTACCTTATTCCTGTGCTGAGATACAGGCTGCTCCAACCTGCTGTAAAATGCTTGATTTCGAGAGTGAGCGAAACTAATGAAAACATTGTTGGGGTAAAACCTAAAGGGAAAGACCTAGCACCAAATCCAATTTGCCATCTGATCTAACTTCTGGAGGCAGTCAAAATGATCCTTAGAATTCTTCCCTACCTTATTCCTGTGCTGAGATACAGGCTGCTCCAACCTGCTGTAAAATGCTTGATTTCGAGAGTGAGCGAAACTAATGAAAACATTGTTGGGGTAAAACCTAAAGGGAAAGACCTAGCACCAAATCCAATTTGCCATCTGATCTAACTTCTGGAGGCAGTCAAAATGATCCTTAGAATTCTTCCCTACCTTATTCCTGTGCTGAGATACAGGCTGCTCCAACCTGCTGTAAAATGCTTGATTTTGAGAGTGAGCGAAACTAATGAAAACATTGTTGGGGTAAAACCTAAAGGGAAAGACCTAGCACCAAATCCAATTTGCCATCTGATCTAACTTCTGGAGGCAGTCAAAATGAGTATTTGAATTCTTCCCTACCTTATTCCTGTGCTGAGATACAGGCTGCTCCAACCTGCTGTAAAATGCTTGATTTCGAGAGTGAGCGAAACTAATGAAAACATTGTTGGGGTAAAACCTAAAGGGAAAGACCTAGCACCAAATCCAATTTGCCATCTGATCTAACTTCTGGAGGCAGTCAAAATGATCCTTAGAATTCTTCCCTACCTTATTCCTGTGCTGAGATACAGGCTGCTCCAACCTGCTGTAAAATGCTTGATTTTGAGAGTGAGCGAAACTAATGAAAACATTGTTGGGGTAAAACCTAAAGGGAAAGACCTAGCACCAAATCCAATTTGCCATCTGATCTAACTTCTGGAGGCAGTCAAAATGAGTATTTGAATTCTTCCCTACCTTATTCCTGTGCTGAGATACAGGCTGCTCCAACCTGCTGTAAAATGCTTGATTTCGAGAGTGAGCGAAACTAATGAAAACATTGTTGGGGTAAAACCTAAAGGGAAAGACCTAGCACCAAATCCAATTTGCCATCTGATCTAACTTCTGGAGGCAGTCAAAATGATCCTTAGAATTCTTCCCTACCTTATTCCTGTGCTGAGATACAGGCTGCTCCAACCTGCTGTAAAATGCTTGATTTCGAGAGTGAGCGAAACTAATGAAAACATTGTTGGGGTAAAACCTAAAGGGAAAGACCTAGCACCAAATCCAATTTGCCATCTGATCTAACTTCTGGAGGCAGTCAAAATGATCCTTAGAATTCTTCCCTACCTTATTCCTGTGCTGAGATACAGGCTGCTCCAACCTGCTGTAAAATGCTTGATTTCGAGAGTGAGCGAAACTAATGAAAACATTGTTGGGGTAAAACCTAAAGGGAAAGACCTAGCACCAAATCCAATTTGCCATCTGATCTAACTTCTGGAGGCAGTCAAAATGATCCTTAGAATTCTTCCCTACCTTATTCCTGTGCTGAGATACAGGCTGCTCCAACCTGCTGTAAAAATGCTTGATTTCGAGAGTGAGCGAAACTAATGAAAACATTGTTGGGGTAAAACCTAAAGGGAAAGACCTAGCACCAAATCCAATTTGCCATCTGATCTAACTTCTGGAGGCAGTCAAAATGAGTATTTGAATTCTTCCCTACCTTATTCCTGTGCTGAGATACAGGCTGCTCCAACCTGCTGTAAAATGCTTGATTTCGAGAGTGAGCGAAACTAATGAAAACATTGTTGGGGTAAAACCTAAAGGGAAAGACCTAGCACCAAATCCAATTTGCCATCTGATCTAACTTCTGGAGGCAGTCAAAATGATCCTTAGAATTCTTCCCTACCTTATTCCTGTGCTGAGATACAGGCTGCTCCAACCTGCTGTAAAATGCTTGATTTCGAGAGTGAGCGAAACTAATGAAAACATTGTTGGGGTAAAACCTAAAGGGAAAGACCTAGCACCAAATCCAATTTGCCATCTGATCTAACTTCTGGAGGCAGTCAAAATGATCCTTAGAATTCTTCCCTACCTTATTCCTGTGCTGAGATACAGGCTGCTCCAACCTGCTGTAAAATGCTTGATTTCGAGAGTGAGCGAAACTAATGAAAACATTGTTGGGGTAAAACCTAAAGGGAAAGACCTAGCACCAAATCCAATTTGCCATCTGATCTAACTTCTGGAGGCAGTCAAAATGAGTATTTGAATTCTTCCCTACCTTATTCCTGTGCTGAGATACAGGCTGCTCCAACCTGCTGTAAAATGCTTGATTTCGAGAGTGAGCGAAACTAATGAAAACATTGTTGGGGTAAAACCTAAAGGGAAAGACCTAGCACCAAATCCAATTTGCCATCTGATCTAACTTCTGGAGGCAGTCAAAATGATCCTTAGAATTCTTCCCTAC
>NW_027143113.1:0-83507 GCF_026170545.1 Melanerpes formicivorus
AACTTCTGGAGGCAGTCAAAATGAGTATTTGAATTCTTCCCTACCTTATTCCTGTGCTGAGATACAGGCTGCTCCAACCTGCTGTAAAATGCTTGATTTCGAGAGTGAGCGAAACTAATGAAAACATTGTTGGGGTAAAACCTAAAGGGAAAGACCTAGCACCAAATCCAATTTGCCATCTGATCTAACTTCTGGAGGCAGTCAAAATGATCCTTAGAATTCTTCCCTACCTTATTCCTGTGCTGAGATACAGGCTGCTCCAACCTGCTGTAAAATGCTTGATTTCCAGAGTGAGCGAAACTAATGAAAACATTGTTGGGGTAAAACCTAAAGGGAAAGACCTAGCACCAAATCCAATTTGCCATCTGATCTAACTTCTGGAGGCAGTCAAAATGATCTTAGAATTCTTCCCTACCTTATTCCTGTGCTGAGATACAGGCTGCTCCAACCTGCTGTAAAAATGCTTGATTTCGAGAGTGAGCGAAACTAATGAAAACATTGTTGGGGTAAAACCTAAAGGGAAAGACCTAGCACCAAATCCAATTTGCCATCTGATCTAACTTCTGGAGGCAGTCAAAATGATCCTTAGAATTCTTCCCTACCTTATTCCTGTGCTGAGATACAGGCTGCTCCAACCTGCTGTAAAATGCTTGATTTCGAGAGTGAGCGAAACTAATGAAAACATTGTTGGGGTAAAACCTAAAGGGAAAGACCTAGCACCAAATCCAATTTGCCATCTGATCTAACTTCTGGAGGCAGTCAAAATGATCCTTAGAATTCTTCCCTACCTTATTCCTGTGCTGAGTATACAGGCTGCTCCAACCTGCTGTAAAATGGCTTGATTTCGAGAGTGAGCGAAACTAATGAAAACATTGTTGGGGTAAAACCTAAAGGGAAAGATCTAGCACCAAATCCAATTTGCCATCTGATCTAACTTCTGGAGGGCAGTCAAAATGATCCTTAGAATTCTTCCCTACCTTATTCCTGTGCTGAGATACAGGCTGCTCCAACCTGCTGTAAAATGCTTGATTTCGAGAGTGAGCGAAACTAATGAAAAACATTGTTGGGGTAAAACCTAAAGGGAAAGACCTAGCACCAAATCCAATTTGCCATCTGATCTAACTTCTGGAGGCAGTCAAAATGAGTATTTGAATTCTTCCCTACCTTATTCCTGTGCTGAGATACAGGCTGCTCCAACCTGCTGTAAAATGCTTGATTTCGAGAGTGAGCGAAACTAATGAAAACATTGTTGGGGTAAAACCTAAAGGGAAAGACCTAGCACCAAATCCAATTTGCCATCTGATCTAACTTCTGGAGGCAGTCAAAATGATCCTTAGAATTCTTCCCTACCTTATTCCTGTGCTGAGATACAGGCTGCTCCAACCTGCTGTAAAATGCTTGATTTCGAGAGTGAGCGAAACTAATGAAAACATTGTTGGGGTAAAACCTAAAGGGAAAAGACCTAGCACCAAATCCAATTTGCCATCTGATCTAACTTCTGGAGGCAGTCAAAATGAGCCTTAGAATTCTTCCCTACCTTATTCCTGTGCTGAGATACAGGCTGCTCCAACCTGCTGTAAAATGCTTGATTTCGAGAGTGAGCGAAACTAATGAAAACATTGTTGGGGGTAAAACCTAAAGGGAAAGACCTAGCACCAAATCCAATTTGCCATCTGATCTAACTTCTGGAGGCAGTCAAAATGATCCTTAGAATTCTTCCCTACCTTATTCCTGTGCTGAGATACAGGCTGCTCCAACCTGCTGTAAAATGCTTGATTTCGAGAGTGAGCGAAACTAATGAAAACATTGTTGGGGTAAAACCTAAAGGGAAAAGACCTAGCACCAAATCCAATTTGCCATCTGATCTAACTTCTGAGGCAGTCAAAATGAGTATTTGAATTCTTCCCTACCTTATTCCTGTGCTGAGATACAGGCTGCTCCAACCTGCTGTAAAATGCTTGATTTCCAGAGTGAGCGAAACTAATGAAAACATTGTTGGGGTAAAACCTAAAGGGAAAGACCTAGCACCAAATCCAATTTGCCATCTGATCTAACTTCTGGAGGCAGTCAAAATGATCCTTAGAATTCTTCCCTACCTTATTCCTGTGCTGAGATACAGGCTGCTCCAACCTGCTGTAA
Source organism: Melanerpes formicivorus (assembly GCF_026170545.1). Taxonomy (NCBI): domain Eukaryota; kingdom Metazoa; phylum Chordata; class Aves; order Piciformes; family Picidae; genus Melanerpes; species Melanerpes formicivorus. Next base: position 2,140 of record NW_027143113.1, read on the forward strand.
AATGCTTGATTTCCAGAGTGAGCGAAACTAATGAAAACATTGTTGGGGGTAAAACCTAAAGGGAAAGACCTAGCACCAAATCCAATTTGCCATCTGATCTAACTTCTGGAGGCAGTCAAAATGATCCTTAGAATTCTTCCCTACCTTATTCCTGTGCTGAGATACAGGCTGCTCCAACCTGCTGTAAAATGCTTGATTTCGAGAGTGAGCGAAACTAATGAAAACATTGTTGGGGGTAAAACCTAAAGGGAAAGACCTAGCACCAAATCCAATTTGCCATCTGATCTAACTTCTGGAGGCAGTCAAAATGATCCTTAGAATTCTTCCCTACCTTATTCCTGTGCTGAGATACAGGCTGCTCCAACCTGCTGTAAAATGCTTGATTTCGAGAGTGAGCGAAACTAATGAAAACATTGTTGGGGTAAAACCTAAAGGGAAAGACCTAGCACCAAATCCAATTTGCCATCTGATCTAACTTCTGGAGGCAGTCAAAATGATCCTTAGAATTCTTCCCTACCTTATTCCTGTGCTGAGATACAGGCTGCTCCAACCTGCTGTAAAATGCTTGATTTCGAGAGTGAGCGAAACTAATGAAAACATTGTTGGGGTAAAACCTAAAGGGAAAGACCTAGCACCAAATCCAATTTGCCATCTGATCTAACTTCTGGAGGCAGTCCAAAATGATCCTTAGAATTCTTCCCTACCTTATTCCTGTGCTGAGATACAGGCTGCTCCAACCTGCTGTAAAATGCTTGATTTCGAGAGTGAGCGAAACTAATGAAAACATTGTTGGGGTAAAACCTAAAGGGAAAGACCTAGCACCAAATCCAATTTGCCATCTGATCTAACTTCTGGAGGCAGTCAAAATGAGCCTTAGAATTCTTCCCTACCTTATTCCTGTGCTGAGATACAGGCTGCTCCAACCTGCTGTAAAATGCTTGATTTCGAGAGTGAGCGAAACTAATGAAAACATTGTTGGGGGTAAAACCTAAAGGGAAAGACCTAGCACCAAATCCAATTTGCCATCTGATCTAACTTCTGGAGGCAGTCAAAATGATCCTTAGAATTCTTCCCTACCTTATTCCCTGTGCTGAGATACAGGCTGCTCCAACCTGCTGTAAAATGCTTGATTTCGAGAGTGAGCGAAACTAATGAAAACATTGTTGGGGTAAAACCTAAAGGGAAAGACCTAGCACCAAATCCAATTTGCCATCTGATCTAACTTCTGAGGCAGTCAAAATGAGTATTTGAATTCTTCCCTACCTTATTCCTGTGCTGAGATACAGGCTGCTCCAACCTGCTGTAAAATGCTTGATTTCGAGAGTGAGCGAAACTAATGAAAACATTGTTGGGGTAAAACCTAAAGGGAAAGACCTAGCACCAAATCCAATTTGCCATCTGATCTAACTTCTGGAGGCAGTCAAAATGATCCTTAGAATTCTTCCCTACCTTATTCCTGTGCTGAGATACAGGCTGCTCCAACCTGCTGTAAAATGCTTGATTTCGAGAGTGAGCGAAACTAATGAAAACATTGTTGGGGTAAAACCTAAAGGGAAAGACCTAGCACCAAATCCAATTTGCCATCTGATCTAACTTCTGGAGGCAGTCAAAATGAGTATTTGAATTCTTCCCTACCTTATTCCTGTGCTGAGATACAGGCTGCTCCAACCTGCTGTAAAATGCTTGATTTCGAGAGTGAGCGAAACTAATGAAAACATTGTTGGGGTAAAACCTAAAGGGAAAGACCTAGCACCAAATCCAATTTGCCATCTGATCTAACTTCTGGAGGCAGTCAAAATGATCCTTAGAATTCTTCCCTACCTTATTCCTGTGCTGAGATACAGGCTGCTCCAACCTGCTGTAAAAATGCTTGATTTCGAGAGTGAGCGAAACTAATGAAAACATTGTTGGGGTAAAACCTAAAGGGAAAGACCTAGCACCAAATCCAATTTGCCATCTGATCTAACTTCTGGAGGCAGTCAAAATGATCCTTAGAATTCTTTCCCTACCTTATTCCTGTGCTGAGATACAGGCTGCTCCAACCTGCTGTAAAATGCTTGATTTCGAGAGTGAGCGAAACTAATGAAAACATTGTTGGGGTAAAACCTAAAGGGAAAGACCTAGCACCAAATCCAATTTGCCATCTGATCTAACTTCTGGAGGCAGTCAAAATGATCCTTAGAATTCTTCCCTACCTTATTCCTGTGCTGAGATACAGGCTGCTCCAACCTGCTGTAAAATGCTTGATTTCGAGAGTGAGCGAAACTAATGAAAACATTGTTGGGGTAAAACCTAAAGGGAAAGACCTAGCACCAAATCCAATTTGCCATCTGATCTAACTTCTGGAGGCAGTCAAAATGATCCTTAGAATTCTTCCCTACCTTATTCCTGTGCTGAGATACAGGCTGCTCCAACCTGCTGTAAAATGCTTGATTTTGAGAGTGAGCGAAACTAATGAAAACATTGTTGGGGTAAAACCTAAAGGGAAAGACCTAGCACCAAATCCAATTTGCCATCTGAATCTAACTTCTGGAGGCAGTCAAAATGAGTATTTGAATTCTTCCCTACCTTATTCCTGTGCTGAGATACAGGCTGCTCCAACCTGCTGTAAAATGCTTGATTTCGAGAGTGAGCGAAACTAATGAAAACATTGTTGGGGTAAAACCTAAAGGGAAAGACCTAGCACCAAATCCAATTTGCCATCTGATCTAACTTCTGGAGGCAGTCAAAATGATCCTTAGAATTCTTCCCTACCTTATTCCTGTGCTGAGATACAGGCTGCTCCAACCTGCTGTAAAATGCTTGATTTCGAGAGTGAGCGAAACTAATGAAAACATTGTTGGGGTAAAACCTAAAGGGAAAGACCTAGCACCAAATCCAATTTGCCATCTGATCTAACTTCTGGAGGCAGTCAAAATGAGCCTTAGAATTCTTCCCTACCTTATTCCTGTGCTGGAGATACAGGCTGCTCCAACCTGCTGTAAAATGCTTGATTTCGAGAGTGAGCGAAACTAATGAAAACATTGTTGGGGTAAAACCTAAAGGGAAAGACCTAGCACCAAATCCAATTTGCCATCTGATCTAACTTCTGGAGGCAGTCAAAATGATCCTTAGAATTCTTCCCCTACCTTATTCCTGTGCTGAGATACAGGCTGCTCCAACCTGCTGTAAAATGCTTGATTTCGAGAGTGAGCGAAACTAATGAAAACATTGTTGGGGTTAAAACCTAAAGGGAAAGACCTAGCACCAAATCCAATTTGCCATCTGATCTAACTTCTGGAGGCAGTCAAAATGATCCTTAGAATTCTTCCCTACCTTATTCCTGTGCTGAGATACAGGCTGCTCCAACCTGCTGTAAAATGCTTGATTTCCAGAGTGAGCGAAAACTAATGAAAAACATTGTTGGGGTAAAACCTAAAGGGAAAGACCTAGCACCAAATCCAATTTGCCATCTGATCTAACTTCTGGAGGCAGTCAAAATGATCCTTAGAATTCTTCCCTACCTTATTCCTGTGCTGAGATACAGGCTGCTCCAACCTGCTGTAAAATGCTTGATTTCGAGAGTGAGCGAAACTAATGAAAACATTGTTGGGGTAAAACCTAAAGGGAAAGACCTAGCACCAAATCCAATTTGCCATCTGATCTAACTTCTGGAGGCAGTCAAAATGAGTATTTGAATTCTTCCCTACCTTATTCCTGTGCTGAGATACAGGCTGCTCCAACCTGCTGTAAAATGCTTGATTTCGAGAGTGAGCGAAACTAATGAAAACATTGTTGGGGTAAAACCTAAAGGGAAAGACCTAGCACCAAATCCAATTTGCCATCTGATCTAACTTCTGGAGGCAGTCAAAATGATCCTTAGAATTCTTCCCTACCTTATTCCTGTGCTGAGATACAGGCTGCTCCAACCTGCTGTAAAATGCTTGATTTCCAGAGTGAGCGAAACTAATGAAAACATTGTTGGGGTAAAACCTAAAGGGAAAGACCTAGCACCAAATCCAATTTGCCATCTGATCTAACTTCTGGAGGCAGTCAAAATGATCCTTAGAATTCTTCCCTACCTTATTCCTGTGCTGAGATACAGGCTGCTCCAACCTGCTGTAAAAATGCTTGATTTCGAGAGTGAGCGAAACTAATGAAAACATTGTTGGGGGTAAAACCTAAAGGGAAAGACCTAGCACCAAATCCAATTTGCCATCTGATCTAACTTCTGGAGGCAGTCAAAATGAGTATTTGAATTCTTCCCTACCTTATTCCTGTGCTGAGATACAGGCTGCTCCAACCTGCTGTAAAATGCTTGATTTCGAGAGTGAGCGAAACTAATGAAAACATTGTTGGGGGTAAAACCTAAAAGGGAAAGACCTAGCACCAAATCCAATTTGCCATCTGATCTAACTTCTGGAGGCAGTCAAAATGATCCCTTAGAATTCTTCCCTACCTTATTCCTGTGCTGAGATACAGGCTGCTCCAACCTGCTGTAAAATGCTTGATTTCGAGAGTGAGCGAAACTAATGAAAACATTGTTGGGGGTAAAACCTAAAGGGAAAGACCTAGCACCAAATCCAATTTGCCATCTGATCTAACTTCTGGAGGCAGTCAAAATGAGTATTTGAATTCTTCCCTACCTTATTCCTGTGCTGAGATACAGGGCTGCTCCAACCTGCTGTAAAATGCTTGATTTCGAGAGTGAGCGAAACTAATGAAAACATTGTTGGGGTAAAACCTAAAGGGAAAGACCTAGCACCAAATCCAATTTGCCATCTGATCTAACTTCTGGAGGCAGTCAAAATGATCCTTAGAATTCTTCCCTACCTTATTCCTGTGCTGAGATACAGGCTGCTCCAACCTGCTGTAAAATGCTTGATTTCCAGAGTGAGCGAAACTAATGAAAACATTGTTGGGGTAAAACCTAAAGGGAAAGACCTAGCACCAAATCCAATTTGCCATCTGATCTAACTTCTGGAGGCAGTCAAAATGATCCTTAGAATTCTTCCCTACCTTATTCCTGTGCTGAGATACAGGCTGCTCCAACCTGCTGTAAAATGCTTGATTTCGAGAGTGAGCGAAACTAATGAAAACATTGTTGGGGTAAAACCTAAAGGGAAAGACCTAGCACCAAATCCAATTTGCCATCTGATCTAACTTCTGGAGGCAGTCAAAATGAGTATTTGAATTCTTCCCTACCTTATTCCTGTGCTGAGATACAGGCTGCTCCAACCTGCTGTAAAATGCTTGATTTCGAGAGTGAGCGAAACTAATGAAAACATTGTTGGGGTAAAACCTAAAGGGAAAGACCTAGCACCAAATCCAATTTTGCCATCTGATCTAACTTCTGGAGGCAGTCAAAATGATCCTTAGGAATTCTTCCCTACCTTATTCCTGTGCTGAGATACAGGCTGCTCCAACCTGCTGTAAAATGCTTGATTTCCAGAGTGAGCGAAACTAATGAAAACATTGTTGGGGGTAAAACCTAAAGGGAAAGACCTAGCACCAAATCCAATTTGCCATCTGATCTAACTTCTGGAGGCAGTCAAAATGATCCTTAGAATTCTTCCCTACCTTATTCCTGTGCTGAGATACAGGCTGCTCCAACCTGCTGTAAAATGCTTGATTTCCAGAGTGAGCGAAACTAATGAAAACATTGTTGGGGTAAAACCTAAAGGGAAAGACCTAGCACCAAATCCAATTTGCCATCTGATCTAACTTCTGGAGGCAGTCAAAATGATCCTTAGAATTCTTCCCTACCTTATTCCTGTGCTGAGATACAGGCTGCTCCAACCTGCTGTAAAATGCTTGATTTCGAGAGTGAGCGAAACTAATGAAAACATTGTTGGGGTAAAACCTAAAGGGAAAGACCTAGCACCAAATCCAATTTGCCATCTGATCTAACTTCTGGAGGCAGTCAAAATGATCCTTAGAATTCTTCCCTACCTTATTCCTGTGCTGAGATACAGGCTGCTCCAACCTGCTGTAAAATGCTTGATTTCCAGAGTGAGCGAAACTAATGAAAACATTGTTGGGGTAAAACCTAAAGGGAAAGACCTAGCACCAAATCCAATTTGCCATCTGATCTAACTTCTGGAGGCAGTCAAAATGATCCTTAGAATTCTTCCCTACCTTATTCCTGTGCTGAGATACAGGCTGCTCCAACCTGCTGTAAAATGCTTGATTTCGAGAGTGAGCGAAACTAATGAAAACATTGTTGGGGTAAAACCTAAAGGGAAAGACCTAGCACCAAATCCAATTTGCCATCTGATCTAACTTCTGGAGGCAGTCAAAATGAGCATTTGAATTCTTCCCTACCTTATTCCTGTGCTGAGATACAGGCTGCTCCAACCTGCTGTAAAATGCTTGATTTCGAGAGTGAGCGAAACTAATGAAAACATTGTTGGGGTAAAACCTAAAGGGAAAGACCTAGCACCAAATCCAATTTGCCATCTGATCTAACTTCTGGAGGCAGTCAAAATGATCCTTAGAATTCTTCCCTACCTTATTCCTGTGCTGAGATACAGGCTGCTCCAACCTGCTGTAAAATGCTTGATTTCCAGAGTGAGCGACACTAATGAAAACATTATTGGGGTAAAACCTAAAGGGAAAGACCTAGCACCAAATCCAATTTGCCATCTGATCTAACTTCTGGAGGCAGTCAAAATGATCCTTAGAATTCTTCCCTACCTTATTCCTGTGCTGAGATACCGGCTGCTCCAACCTGCTGTAAAATGCTTGATTTCGAGAGTGAGCGAAACTAATGAAACCATTGTTGGGGTAAAACCTAAAGGGAAAGACCTAGCACCAAATCCAATTTGCCATCTGATCTAACTTCTGGAGGCAGTCAAAATGAGTATTTGAATTCTTCCCTACCTTATTCCTGTGCTGAGATACAGGCTGCTCCAACCTGCTGTAAAATGCTTGATTTCGAGAGTGAGCGAAACTAATGAAAACATTGTTGGGGTAAAACCTAAAGGGAAAGACCTAGCACCAAATCCAATTTGCCATCTGATCTAACTTCTGGAGGCAGTCAAAATGATCCTTAGAATTCTTCCCTACCTTATTCCTGTGCTGAGATACAGGCTGCTCCAACCTGCTGTAAAATGCTTGATTTCGAGAGTGAGCGAAACTAATGAAAACATTGTTGGGGTAAAACCTAAAGGGAAAGACCTAGCACCAAATCCAATTTGCCATCTGATCTAACTTCTGGAGGCAGTCAAAATGATCCTTAGAATTCTTCCCTACCTTATTCCTGTGCTGAGATACAGGCTGCTCCAACCTGCTGTAAAATGCTTGATTTCGAGAGTGAGCGAAACTAATGAAAACATTGTTGGGGTAAAACCTAAAGGGAAAGACCTAGCACCAAATCCAATTTGCCATCTGATCTAACTTCTGGAGGCAGTCAAAATGATCCTTAGAATTCTTCCCTACCTTATTCCTGTGCTGAGATACAGGCTGCTCCAACCTGCTGTAAAATGCTTGATTTCGAGAGTGAGCGAAACTAATGAAAACATTGTTGGGGTAAAACCTAAAGGGAAAGACCTAGCACCAAATCCAATTTGCCATCTGATCTAACTTCTGGAGGCAGTCAAAATGATCCTTAGAATTCTTCCCTACCTTATTCCTGTGCTGAGATACAGGCTGCTCCAACCTGCTGTAAAATGCTTGATTTCGAGAGTGAGCGAAACTAATGAAAACATTGTTGGGGGTAAAACCTAAAGGGAAAGACCTAGCACCAAATCCAATTTGCCATCTGATCTAACTTCTGGAGGCAGTCAAAATGAGTATTTGAATTCTTCCCTACCTTATTCCTGTGCTGAGATACAGGCTGCTCCAACCTGCTGTAAAATGCTTGATTTCGAGAGTGAGCGAAACTAATGAAAACATTGTTGGGGTAAAACCTAAAGGGAAAGACCTAGCACCAAATCCAATTTGCCATCTGATCTAACTTCTGGAGGCAGTCAAAATGATCCTTAGAATTCTTCCCTACCTTATTCCTGTGCTGAGATACAGGCTGCTCCAACCTGCTGTAAAATGCTTGATTTCCAGAGTGAGCGAAACTAATGAAAACATTGTTGGGGTAAAACCTAAAGGGAAAGACCTAGCACCAAATCCAATTTGCCATCTGATCTAACTTCTGGAGGCAGTCAAAATGATCCTTAGAATTCTTCCCTACCTTATTCCTGTGCTGAGATACAGGCTGCTCCAACCTGCTGTAAAATGCTTGATTTCCAGAGTGAGCGAAACTAATGAAAACATTGTTGGGGTAAAACCTAAAGGGAAAGACCTAGCACCAAATCCAATTTGCCATCTGATCTAACTTCTGGAGGCAGTCAAAATGATCCTTAGAATTCTTCCCTACCTTATTCCTGTGCTGAGATACAGGCTGCTCCAACCTGCTGTAAAATGCTTGATTTCGAGAGTGAGCGAAACTAATGAAAACATTGTTGGGGTAAAACCTAAAGGGAAAGACCTAGCACCAAATCCAATTTGCCATCTGATCTAACTTCTGGAGGCAGTCAAAATGATCCTTAGAATTCTTCCCTACCTTATTCCTGTGCTGAGATACAGGCTGCTCCAACCTGCTGTAAAATGCTTGATTTCGAGAGTGAGCGAAACTAATGAAAACATTGTTGGGGTAAAACCTAAAGGGAAAGACCTAGCACCAAATCCAATTTGCCATCTGATCTAACTTCTGGAGGCAGTCAAAATGATCCTTAGAATTCTTCCCTACCTTATTCCTGTGCTGAGATACAGGCTGCTCCAACCTGCTGTAAAATGCTTGATTTCCAGAGTGAGCGAAACTAATGAAAACATTGTTGGGGTAAAACCTAAAGGGAAAGACCTAGCACCAAATCCAATTTGCCATCTGATCTAACTTCTGGAGGCAGTCAAAATGAGCATTTGAATTCTTCCCTACCTTATTCCTGTGCTGAGATACAGGCTGCTCCAACCTGCTGTAAAATGCTTGATTTCGAGAGTGAGCGAAACTAATGAAAACATTGTTGGGGTAAAACCTAAAGGGAAAGACCTAGCACCAAATCCAATTTGCCATCTGATCTAACTTCTGGAGGCAGTCAAAATGATCCTTAGAATTCTTCCCTACCTTATTCCTGTGCTGAGATACAGGCTGCTCCAACCTGCTGTAAAATGCTTGATTTCCAGAGTGAGCGACACTAATGAAAACATTATTGGGGTAAAACCTAAAGGGAAAGACCTAGCACCAAATCCAATTTGCCATCTGATCTAACTTCTGGAGGCAGTCAAAATGATCCTTAGAATTCTTCCCTACCTTATTCCTGTGCTGAGATACCGGCTGCTCCAACCTGCTGTAAAATGCTTGATTTCGAGAGTGAGCGAAACTAATGAAACCATTGTTGGGGTAAAACCTAAAGGGAAAGACCTAGCACCAAATCCAATTTGCCATCTGATCTAACTTCTGGAGGCAGTCAAAATGAGTATTTGAATTCTTCCCTACCTTATTCCTGTGCTGAGATACAGGCTGCTCCAACCTGCTGTAAAATGCTTGATTTCGAGAGTGAGCGAAACTAATGAAAACATTGTTGGGGTAAAACCTAAAGGGAAAGACCTAGCACCAAATCCAATTTGCCATCTGATCTAACTTCTGGAGGCAGTCAAAATGATCCTTAGAATTCTTCCCTACCTTATTCCTGTGCTGAGATACAGGCTGCTCCAACCTGCTGTAAAATGCTTGATTTCGAGAGTGAGCGAAACTAATGAAAACATTGTTGGGGTAAAACCTAAAGGGAAAGACCTAGCACCAAATCCAATTTGCCATCTGATCTAACTTCTGGAGGCAGTCAAAATGATCCTTAGAATTCTTCCCTACCTTATTCCTGTGCTGAGATACAGGCTGCTCCAACCTGCTGTAAAATGCTTGATTTCGAGAGTGAGCGAAACTAATGAAAACATTGTTGGGGTAAAACCTAAAGGGAAAGACCTAGCACCAAATCCAATTTGCCATCTGATCTAACTTCTGGAGGCAGTCAAAATGATCCTTAGAATTCTTCCCTACCTTATTCCTGTGCTGAGATACAGGCTGCTCCAACCTGCTGTAAAATGCTTGATTTCCAGAGTGAGCGACACTAATGAAAACATTATTGGGGTAAAACCTAAAGGGAAAGACCTAGCACCAAATCCAATTTGCCATCGAATCTAACTTCTGGAGGCAGTCAAAATGATCCTTAGAATTCTTCCCTACCTTATTCCTGTGCTGAGATACCGGCTGCTCCAACCTGCTGTAAAATGCTTGATTTCGAGAGTGAGCGAAACTAATGAAACCATTGTTGGGGTAAAACCTAAAGGGAAAGACCTAGCACCAAATCCAATTTGCCATCTGATCTAACTTCTGGAGGCAGTCAAAATGAGTATTTGAATTCTTCCCTACCTTATTCCTGTGCTGAGATACAGGCTGCTCCAACCTGCTGTAAAATGCTTGATTTCGAGAGTGAGCGAAACTAATGAAAACATTGTTGGGGTAAAACCTAAAGGGAAAGACCTAGCACCAAATCCAATTTGCCATCTGATCTAACTTCTGGAGGCAGTCAAAATGAGTATTTGAATTCTTCCCTACCTTATTCCTGTGCTGAGATACAGGCTGCTCCAACCTGCTGTAAAATGCTTGATTTCCAGAGTGAGCGAAACTAATGAAAACATTGTTGGGGTAAAACCTAAAGGGAAAGACCTAGCACCAAATCCAATTTGCCATCTGATCTAACTTCTGGAGGCAGTCAAAATGATCCTTAGAATTCTTCCCTACCTTATTCCTGTGCTGAGATACAGGCTGCTCCAACCTGCTGTAAAATGCTTGATTTTGAGAGTGAGCGAAACTAATGAAACCATTGTTGGGGTAAAACCTAAAGGGAAAGACCTAGCACCAAATCCAATTTGCCATCTGATCTAACTTCTGGAGGCAGTCAAAATGAGTATTTGAATTCTTCCCTACCTTATTCCTGTGCTGAGATACAGGCTGCTCCAACCTGCTGTAAAATGCTTGATTTCGAGAGTGAGCGAAACTAATGAAAATATTGTTGGGGTAAAACCTAAAGGGAAAGACCTAGCACCAAATCCAATTTGCCATCTGATCTAACTTCTGGAGGCAGTCAAAATGATCCTTAGAATTCTTCCCTACCTTATTCCTGTGCTGAGATACAGGCTGCTCCAACCTGCTGTAAAATGCTTGATTTCGAGAGTGAGCGAAACTAATGAAAACATTGTTGGGGTAAAACCTAAAGGGAAAGACCTAGCACCAAATCCAATTTGCTATCTGATCTAACTTCTGGAGGCAGTCAAAATGAGTATTTGAATTCTTCCCTACCTTATTCCTGTGCTGAGATACAGGCTGCTCCAACCTGCTGTAAAATGCTTGATTTCGAGAGTGAGCGAAACTAATGAAAACATTGTTGGGGTAAAACCTAAAGGGAAAGACCTAGCACCAAATCCAATTTGCCATCTGATCTAACTTCTGGAGGCAGTCAAAATGATCCTTAGAATTCTTCCCTACCTTATTCCTGTGCTGAGATACAGGCTGCTCCAACCTGCTGTAAAATGCTTGATTTCGAGAGTGAGCGAAACTAATGAAAACATTGTTGGGGTAAAACCTAAAGGGGAAAGACCTAGCACCAAATCCAATTTGCCATCTGATCTAACTTCTGGAGGCAGTCAAAATGATCCTTAGAATTCTTCCCTACCTTATTCCTGTGCTGAGATACAGGCTGCTCCAACCTGCTGTAAAATGCTTGATTTCGAGAGTGAGCGAAACTAATGAAAACATTGTTGGGGTAAAACCTAAAGGGAAAGACCTAGCACCAAATCCAATTTGCCATCTGATCTAACTTCTGGAGGCAGTCAAAATGAGTATTTGAATTCTTCCCTACCTTATTCCTGTGCTGAGATACAGGCTGCTCCAACCTGCTGTAAAATGCTTGATTTCGAGAGTGAGCGAAACTAATGAAAACATTGTTGGGGTAAAACCTAAAGGGAAAGACCTAGCACCAAATCCAATTTGCCATCTGATCTAACTTCTGGAGGCAGTCAAAATGATCCTTAGAATTCTTCCCTACCTTATTCCTGTGCTGAGATACAGGCTGCTCCAACCTGCTGTAAAATGCTTGATTTCCAGAGTGAGCGAAACTAATGAAAACATTGTTGGGGTAAAACCTAAAGGGAAAGACCTAGCACCAAATCCAATTTGCCATCTGATCTAACTTCTGGAGGCAGTCAAAATGATCCTTAGAATTCTTCCCTACCTTATTCCTGTGCTGAGATAAAGGCTGCTCCAACCTGCTGTAAAATGCTTGATTTCGAGAGTGAGCGAAACTAATGAAAACATTGTTGGGGTAAAACCTAAAGGGAAAGACCTAGCACCAAATCCAATTTGCCATCTGATCTAACTTCTGGAGGCAGTCCAAATGATCCTTAGAATTCTTCCCTACCTTATTCCTGTGCTGAGATACAGGCTGCTCCAACCTGCTGTAAAATGCTTGATTTCGAGAGTGAGCGAAACTAATGAAAACATTGTTGGGGTAAAACCTAAAGGGAAAGACCTAGCACCAAATCCAATTTGCCATCTGATCTAACTTCTGGAGGCAGTCAAAATGATCCTTAGAATTCTTCCCTACCTTATTCCTGTGCTGAGATACAGGCTGCTCCAACCTGCTGTAAAATGCTTGATTTCCAGAGTGAGCGAAACTAATGAAAACATTGTTGGGGTAAAACCTAAAGGGAAAGACCTAGCACCAAATCCAATTTGCCATCTGATCTAACTTCTGGAGGCAGTCAAAATGATCCTTAGAATTCTTCCCTACCTTATTCCTGTGCTGAGATACAGGCTGCTCCAACCTGCTGTAAAATGCTTGATTTCCAGAGTGAGCGAAACTAATGAAAACATTGTTGGGGTAAAACCTAAAGGGAAAGACCTAGCACCAAATCCAATTTGCCATCTGATCTAACTTCTGGAGGCAGTCAAAATGATCCTTAGAATTCTTCCCTACCTTATTCCTGTGCTGAGATACAGGCTGCTCCAACCTGCTGTAAAATGCTTGATTTCGAGAGTGAGCGAAACTAATGAAAACATTGTTGGGGTAAAACCTAAAGGGAAAGACCTAGCACCAAATCCAATTTGCCATCTGATCTAACTTCTGGAGGCAGTCAAAATGATCCTTAGAATTCTTCCCTACCTTATTCCTGTGCTGAGATACAGGCTGCTCCAACCTGCTGTAAAATGCTTGATTTCGAGAGTGAGCGAAACTAATGAAAACATTGTTGGGGTAAAACCTAAAGGGAAAGACCTAGCACCAAATCCAATTTGCCATCTGATCTAACTTCTGGAGGCAGTCAAAATGATCCTTAGAATTCTTCCCTACCTTATTCCTGTGCTGAGATACAGGCTGCTCCAACCTGCTGTAAAATGCTTGATTTCGAGAGTGAGCGAAACTAATGAAAACATTGTTGGGGTAAAACCTAAAGGGAAAGACCTAGCACCAAATCCAATTTGCCATCTGATCTAACTTCTGGAGGCAGTCAAAATGAGCATTTGAATTCTTCCCTACCTTATTCCTGTGCTGAGATACAGGCTGCTCCAACCTGCTGTAAAATGCTTGATTTCGAGAGTGAGCGAAACTAATGAAAACATTGTTGGGGTAAAACCTAAAGGGAAAGACCTAGCACCAAATCCAATTTGCCATCTGATCTAACTTCTGGAGGCAGTCAAAATGATCCTTAGAATTCTTCCCTACCTTATTCCTGTGCTGAGATACAGGCTGCTCCAACCTGCTGTAAAATGCTTGATTTCCAGAGTGAGCGACACTAATGAAAACATTATTGGGGTAAAACCTAAAGGGAAAGACCTAGCACCAAATCCAATTTGCCATCTGATCTAACTTCTGGAGGCAGTCAAAATGATCCTTAGAATTCTTCCCTACCTTATTCCTGTGCTGAGATACCGGCTGCTCCAACCTGCTGTAAAATGCTTGATTTCGAGAGTGAGCGAAACTAATGAAACCATTGTTGGGGTAAAACCTAAAGGGAAAGACCTAGCACCAAATCCAATTTGCCATCTGATCTAACTTCTGGAGGCAGTCAAAATGAGTATTTGAATTCTTCCCTACCTTATTCCTGTGCTGAGATACAGGCTGCTCCAACCTGCTGTAAAATGCTTGATTTCGAGAGTGAGCGAAACTAATGAAAACATTGTTGGGGTAAAACCTAAAGGGAAAGACCTAGCACCAAATCCAATTTGCCATCTGATCTAACTTCTGGAGGCAGTCAAAATGATCCTTAGAATTCTTCCCTACCTTATTCCTGTGCTGAGATACAGGCTGCTCCAACCTGCTGTAAAATGCTTGATTTCGAGAGTGAGCGAAACTAATGAAAACATTGTTGGGGTAAAACCTAAAGGGAAAGACCTAGCACCAAATCCAATTTGCCATCTGATCTAACTTCTGGAGGCAGTCAAAATGATCCTTAGAATTCTTCCCTACCTTATTCCTGTGCTGAGATACAGGCTGCTCCAACCTGCTGTAAAATGCTTGATTTCGAGAGTGAGCGAAACTAATGAAAACATTGTTGGGGTAAAACCTAAAGGGAAAGACCTAGCACCAAATCCAATTTGCCATCTGATCTAACTTCTGGAGGCAGTCAAAATGATCCTTAGAATTCTTCCCTACCTTATTCCTGTGCTGAGATACAGGCTGCTCCAACCTGCTGTAAAATGCTTGATTTCCAGAGTGAGCGACACTAATGAAAACATTATTGGGGTAAAACCTAAAGGGAAAGACCTAGCACCAAATCCAATTTGCCATCTGATCTAACTTCTGGAGGCAGTCAAAATGATCCTTAGAATTCTTCCCTACCTTATTCCTGTGCTGAGATACCGGCTGCTCCAACCTGCTGTAAAATGCTTGATTTCGAGAGTGAGCGAAACTAATGAAACCATTGTTGGGGTAAAACCTAAAGGGAAAGACCTAGCACCAAATCCAATTTGCCATCTGATCTAACTTCTGGAGGCAGTCAAAATGAGTATTTGAATTCTTCCCTACCTTATTCCTGTGCTGAGATACAGGCTGCTCCAACCTGCTGTAAAATGCTTGATTTCGAGAGTGAGCGAAACTAATGAAAACATTGTTGGGGTAAAACCTAAAGGGAAAGACCTAGCACCAAATCCAATTTGCCATCTGATCTAACTTCTGGAGGCAGTCAAAATGAGTATTTGAATTCTTCCCTACCTTATTCCTGTGCTGAGATACAGGCTGCTCCAACCTGCTGTAAAATGCTTGATTTCGAGAGTGAGCGAAACTAATGAAAACATTGTTGGGGTAAAACCTAAAGGGAAAGACCTAGCACCAAATCCAATTTGCCATCTGATCTAACTTCTGGAGGCAGTCAAAATGATCCTTAGAATTCTTCCCTACCTTATTCCTGTGCTGAGATACAGGCTGCTCCAACCTGCTGTAAAATGCTTGATTTCGAGAGTGAGCGAAACTAATGAAAACATTGTTGGGGTAAAACCTAAAGGGAAAGACCTAGCACCAAATCCAATTTGCCATCTGATCTAACTTCTGGAGGCAGTCAAAATGATCCTTAGAATTCTTCCCTACCTTATTCCTGTGCTGAGATACAGGCTGCTCCAACCTGCTGTAAAATGCTTGATTTCCAGAGTGAGCGAAACTAATGAAAACATTGTTGGGGTAAAACCTAAAGGGAAAGACCTAGCACCAAATCCAATTTGCCATCTGATCTAACTTCTGGAGGCAGTCAAAATGATCCTTAGAATTCTTCCCTACCTTATTCCTGTGCTGAGATACAGGCTGCTCCAACCTGCTGTAAAATGCTTGATTTCGAGAGTGAGCGAAACTAATGAAAACATTGTTGGGGTAAAACCTAAAGGGAAAGACCTAGCACCAAATCCAATTTGCCATCTGATCTAACTTCTGGAGGCAGTCAAAATGAGTATTTGAATTCTTCCCTACCTTATTCCTGTGCTGAGATACAGGCTGCTCCAACCTGCTGTAAAATGCTTGATTTCGAGAGTGAGCGAAACTAATGAAAACATTGTTGGGGTAAAACCTAAAGGGAAAGACCTAGCACCAAATCCAATTTGCCATCTGATCTAACTTCTGGAGGCAGTCAAAATGATCCTTAGAATTCTTCCCTACCTTATTCCTGTGCTGAGATACAGGCTGCTCCAACCTGCTGTAAAATGCTTGATTTCCAGAGTGAGCGAAACTAATGAAAACATTGTTGGGGTAAAACCTAAAGGGAAAGACCTAGCACCAAATCCAATTTGCCATCTGATCTAACTTCTGGAGGCAGTCAAAATGATCCTTAGAATTCTTCCCTACCTTATTCCTGTGCTGAGATACAGGCTGCTCCAACCTGCTGTAAAATGCTTGATTTCCAGAGTGAGCGAAACTAATGAAAACATTGTTGGGGTAAAACCTAAAGGGAAAGACCTAGCACCAAATCCAATTTGCCATCTGATCTAACTTCTGGAGGCAGTCAAAATGATCCTTAGAATTCTTCCCTACCTTATTCCTGTGCTGAGATACAGGCTGCTCCAACCTGCTGTAAAATGCTTGATTTCCAGAGTGAGCGAAACTAATGAAAACATTGTTGGGGTAAAACCTAAAGGGAAAGACCTAGCACCAAATCCAATTTGCCATCTGATCTAACTTCTGGAGGCAGTCAAAATGATCCTTAGAATTCTTCCCTACCTTATTCCTGTGCTGAGATACAGGCTGCTCCAACCTGCTGTAAAATGCTTGATTTCGAGAGTGAGCGAAACTAATGAAAACATTGTTGGGGTAAAACCTAAAGGGAAAGACCTAGCACCAAATCCAATTTGCCATCTGATCTAACTTCTGGAGGCAGTCAAAATGATCCTTAGAATTCTTCCCTACCTTATTCCTGTGCTGAGATACAGGCTGCTCCAACCTGCTGTAAAATGCTTGATTTCCAGAGTGAGCGAAACTAATGAAAACATTGTTGGGGTAAAACCTAAAGGGAAAGACCTAGCACCAAATCCAATTTGCCATCTGATCTAACTTCTGGAGGCAGTCAAAATGATCCTTAGAATTCTTCCCTACCTTATTCCTGTGCTGAGATACAGGCTGCTCCAACCTGCTGTAAAATGCTTGATTTCGAGAGTGAGCGAAACTAATGAAAACATTGTTGGGGTAAAACCTAAAGGGAAAGACCTAGCACCAAATCCAATTTGCCATCTGATCTAACTTCTGGAGGCAGTCAAAATGAGTATTTGAATTCTTCCCTACCTTATTCCTGTGCTGAGATACAGGCTGCTCCAACCTGCTGTAAAATGCTTGATTTCGAGAGTGAGCGAAACTAATGAAAACATTGTTGGGGTAAAACCTAAAGGGAAAGACCTAGCACCAAATCCAATTTGCCATCTGATCTAACTTCTGGAGGCAGTCAAAATGATCCTTAGAATTCTTCCCTACCTTATTCCTGTGCTGAGATACAGGCTGCTCCAACCTGCTGTAAAATGCTTGATTTCCAGAGTGAGCGAAACTAATGAAAACATTGTTGGGGTAAAACCTAAAGGGAAAGACCTAGCACCAAATCCAATTTGCCATCTGATCTAACTTCTGGAGGCAGTCAAAATGATCCTTAGAATTCTTCCCTACCTTATTCCTGTGCTGAGATACAGGCTGCTCCAACCTGCTGTAAAATGCTTGATTTCCAGAGTGAGCGAAACTAATGAAAACATTGTTGGGGTAAAACCTAAAGGGAAAGACCTAGCACCAAATCCAATTTGCCATCTGATCTAACTTCTGGAGGCAGTCAAAATGATCCTTAGAATTCTTCCCTACCTTATTCCTGTGCTGAGATACAGGCTGCTCCAACCTGCTGTAAAATGCTTGATTTCCAGAGTGAGCGAAACTAATGAAAACATTGTTGGGGTAAAACCTAAAGGGAAAGACCTAGCACCAAATCCAATTTGCCATCTGATCTAACTTCTGGAGGCAGTCAAAATGAGCCTTAGAATTCTTCCCTACCTTATTCCTGTGCTGAGATACAGGCTGCTCCAACCTGCTGTAAAATGCTTGATTTCGAGAGTGAGCGAAACTAATGAAAACATTGTTGGGGTAAAACCTAAAGGGAAAGACCTAGCACCAAATCCAATTTGCCATCTGATCTAACTTCTGGAGGCAGTCAAAATGATCCTTAGAATTCTTCCCTACCTTATTCCTGTGCTGAGATACAGGCTGCTCCAACCTGCTGTAAAATGCTTGATTTCGAGAGTGAGCGAAACTAATGAAAACATTGTTGGGGTAAAACCTAAAGGGAAAGACCTAGCACCAAATCCAATTTGCCATCTGATCTAACTTCTGGAGGCAGTCAAAATGATCCTTAGAATTCTTCCCTACCTTATTCCTGTGCTGAGATACAGGCTGCTCCAACCTGCTGTAAAATGCTTGATTTCCAGAGTGAGCGAAACTAATGAAAACATTGTTGGGGTAAAACCTAAAGGGAAAGACCTAGCACCAAATCCAATTTGCCATCTGATCTAACTTCTGGAGGCAGTCAAAATGATCCTTAGAATTCTTCCCTACCTTATTCCTGTGCTGAGATACAGGCTGCTCCAACCTGCTGTAAAATGCTTGATTTCCAGAGTGAGCGACACTAATGAAAACATTATTGGGGTAAAACCTAAAGGGAAAGACCTAGCACCAAATCCAATTTGCCATCTGATCTAACTTCTGGAGGCAGTCAAAATGATCCTTAGAATTCTTCCCTACCTTATTCCTGTGCTGAGATACAGGCTGCTCCAACCTGCTGTAAAATGCTTGATTTCCAGAAGTGAGCGAAACTAATGAAAACATTGTTGGGGTAAAACCTAAAGGGAAAGACCTAGCACCAAATCCAATTTGCCATCTGATCTAACTTCTGGAGGCAGTCAAAATGATCCTTAGAATTCTTCCCTACCTTATTCCTGTGCTGAGATACAGGCTGCTCCAACCTGCTGTAAAATGCTTGATTTCCAGAGTGAGCGAAACTAATGAAAACATTGTTGGGGTAAAACCTAAAGGGAAAGACCTAGCACCAAATCCAATTTGCCATCTGATCTAACTTCTGGAGGCAGTCAAAATGAGTATTTGAATTCTTCCCTACCTTATTCCTGTGCTGAGATACAGGCTGCTCCAACCTGCTGTAAAATGCTTGATTTCGAGAGTGAGCGAAACTAATGAAAACATTGTTGGGGTAAAACCTAAAGGGAAAGACCTAGCACCAAATCCAATTTGCCATCTGATCTAACTTCTGGAGGCAGTCAAAATGATCCTTAGAATTCTTCCCTACCTTATTCCTGTGCTGAGATACAGGCTGCTCCAACCTGCTGTAAAATGCTTGATTTCGAGAGTGAGCGAAACTAATGAAAACATTGTTGGGGTAAAAACCTAAAGGGAAAGACCTAGCACCAAATCCAATTTGCCATCTGATCTAACTTCTGGAGGCAGTCAAAATGATCCTTAGAATTCTTCCCTACCTTATTCCTGTGCTGAGATACAGGCTGCTCCAACCTGCTGTAAAATGCTTGATTTCGAGAGTGAGCGAAACTAATGAAAACATTGTTGGGGTAAAACCTAAAGGGAAAGACCTAGCACCAAATCCAATTTGCCATCTGATCTAACTTCTGGAGGCAGTCAAAATGATCCTTAGAATTCTTCCCTACCTTATTCCTGTGCTGAGATACAGGCTGCTCCAACCTGCTGTAAAATGCTTGATTTCGAGAGTGAGCGAAACTAATGAAAACATTGTTGGGGTAAAACCTAAAGGGAAAGACCTAGCACCAAATCCAATTGCCATCTGATCTAACTTCTGGAGGCAGTCAAAATGAGTATTTGAATTCTTCCCTACCTTATTCCTGTGCTGAGATACAGGCTGCTCCAACCTGCTGTAAAATGCTTGATTTCGAGAGTGAGCAAAACTAATGAAAACATTGTTGGGGTAAAACCTAAAGGGAAAGACCTAGCACCAAATCCAATTTGCCATCTGATCTAACTTCTGGAGGCAGTCAAAATGATCCTTAGAATTCTTCCCTACCTTATTCCTGTGCTGAGATACAGGCTGCTCCAACCTGCTGTAAAATGCTTGATTTCGAGAGTGAGCGAAACTAATGAAAACATTGTTGGGGTAAAACCTAAAGGGAAAGACCTAGCACCAAATCCAATTTGCCATCTGATCTAACTTTCTTTGGAGGCAGTCAAAATGAGTATTTGAATTCTTCCCTACCTTATTCCTGTGCTGAGATACAGGCTGCTCCAACCTGCTGTAAAATGCTTGATTTCGAGAGTGAGCGAAACTAATGAAAACATTGTTGGGGTAAAACCTAAAGGGAAAGACCTAGCACCAAATCCAATTTGCCATCTGATCTAACTTCTGGAGGCAGTCAAATGATCCTTAGAATTCTTCCCTACCTTATTCCTGTGCTGAGATACAGGCTGCTCCAACCTGCTGTAAAATGCTTGATTTCGAGAGTGAGCGAAACTAATGAAAACATTGTTGGGGTAAAACCTAAAGGGAAAGATCTAGCACCAAATCCAATTTGCCATCTGATCTAACTTCTGGAGGCAGTCAAAATGATCCTTAGAATTCTTCCCTACCTTATTCCTCTGCTGAGATACAGGCTGCTCCAACCTGCTGTAAAATGCTTGATTTCGAGAGTGAGCGAAACTAATGAAAACATTGTTGGGGTAAAACCTAAAGGGAAAGACCTAGCACCAAATCCAATTTGCCATCTGATCTAACTTCTGGAGGCAGTCAAAATGAGCCTTAGAATTCTTCCCTACCTTATTCCTGTGCTGAGATACAGGCTGCTCCAACCTGCTGTAAAATGCTTGATTTCGAGAGTGAGCGAAACTAATGAAAACATTGTTGGGGTAAAACCTAAAGGGAAAGACCTAGCACCAAATCCAATTTGCCATCTGATCTAACTTCTGGAGGCAGTCAAAATGAGCCTTAGAATTCTTCCCTACCTTATTCCTGTGCTGAGATACAGGCTGCTCCAACCTGCTGTAAAATGCTTGATTTCGAGAGTGAGCGAAACTAATGAAAACATTGTTGGGGTAAAACCTAAAGGGAAAGACCTAGCACCAAATCCAATTTGCCATCTGATCTAACTTCTGGAGGCAGTCAAAATGATCCTTAGAATTCTTCCCTACCTTATTCCTGTGCTGAGATACAGGCTGCTCCAACCTGCTGTAAAATGCTTGATTTCGAGAGTGAGCGAAACTAATGAAAACATTGTTGGGGTAAAACCTAAAGGGAAAGACCTAGCACCAAATCCAATTTGCCATCTGATCTAACTTCTGGAGGCAGTCAAAATGATCCTTAGAATTCTTCCCTACCTTATTCCTGTGCTGAGATACAGGCTGCTCCAACCTGCTGTAAAATGCTTGATTTCCAGAGTGAGCGAAACTAATGAAAACATTGTTGGGGTAAAACCTAAAGGGAAAGACCTAGCACCAAATCCAATTTGCCATCTGATCTAACTTCTGGAGGCAGTCAAAATGATCCTTAGAATTCTTCCCTACCTTATTCCTGTGCTGAGATACAGGCTGCTCCAACCTGCTGTAAAATGCTTGATTTTGAGAGTGAGCGAAACTAATGAAACCATTGTTGGGGTAAAACCTAAAGGGAAAGACCTAGCACCAAATCCAATTTGCCATCTGATCTAACTTCTGGAGGCAGTCAAATGAGTATTTGAATTCTTCCCTACCTTATTCCTGTGCTGAGATACAGGCTGCTCCAACCTGCTGTAAAATGCTTGATTTCGAGAGTGAGCGAAACTAATGAAAACATTGTTGGGGTAAAACCTAAAGGGAAAGACCTAGCACCAAATCCAATTTGCCATCTGATCTAACTTCTGGAGGCAGTCAAAATGATCCTTAGAATTCTTCCCTACCTTATTCCTGTGCTGAGATACAGGCTGCTCCAACCTGCTGTAAAATGCTTGATTTCGAGAGTGAGCGAAACTAATGAAAACATTGTTGGGGTAAAACCTAAAGGGAAAGACCTAGCACCAAATCCAATTTGCTATCTGATCTAACTTCTGGAGGCAGTCAAAATGAGTATTTGAATTCTTCCCTACCTTATTCCTGTGCTGAGATACAGGCTGCTCCAACCTGCTGTAAAATGCTTGATTTCGAGAGTGAGCGAAAACTAATGAAAACATTGTTGGGGTAAAACCTAAAGGGAAAGACCTAGCACCAAATCCAATTTGCCATCTGATCTAACTTCTGGAGGCAGTCAAATGATCCTTAGAATTCTTCCCTACCTTATTCCTGTGCTGAGATACAGGCTGCTCCAACCTGCTGTAAAATGCTTGATTTCGAGAGTGAGCGAAACTAATGAAAACATTGTTGGGGTAAAACCTAAAGGGAAAGACCTAGCACCAAATCCAATTTGCCATCTGATCTAACTTCTGGAGGCAGTCAAAATGATCCTTAGAATTCTTCCCTACCTTATTCCTGTGCTGAGATACAGGCTGCTCCAACCTGCTGTAAAATGCTTGATTTCGAGAGTGAGCGAAACTAATGAAAACATTGTTGGGGTAAAACCTAAAGGGAAAGACCTAGCACCAAATCCAATTTGCCATCTGATCTAACTTCTGGAGGCAGTCAAATGAGTATTTGAATTCTTCCCTACCTTATTCCTGTGCTGAGATACAGGCTGCTCCAACCTGCTGTAAAATGCTTGATTTCGAGAGTGAGCGAAACTAATGAAAACATTGTTGGGGTAAAACCTAAAGGGAAAGACCTAGCACCAAATCCAATTTGCCATCTGATCTAACTTCTGGAGGCAGTCAAAATGATCCTTAGAATTCTTCCCTACCTTATTCCTGTGCTGAGATACAGGCTGCTCCAACCTGCTGTAAAATGCTTGATTTCCAGAGTGAGCGAAACTAATGAAAACATTGTTGGGGTAAAACCTAAAGGGAAAGACCTAGCACCAAATCCAATTTGCCATCTGATCTAACTTCTGGAGGCAGTCAAAATGATCCTTAGAATTCTTCCCTACCTTATTCCTGTGCTGAGATACAGGCTGCTCCAACCTGCTGTAAAATGCTTGATTTCGAGAGTGAGCGAAACTAATGAAACCATTGTTGGGGTAAAACCTAAAGGGAAAGACCTAGCACCAAATCCAATTTGCCATCTGATCTAACTTCTGGAGGCAGTCAAAATGAGTATTTGAATTCTTCCCTACCTTATTCCTGTGCTGAGATACAGGCTGCTCCAACCTGCTGTAAAAATGCTTGATTTCGAGAGTGAGCGAAACTAATGAAAACATTGTTGGGGTAAAACCTAAAGGGAAAGACCTAGCACCAAATCCAATTTGCCATCTGATCTAACTTCTGGAGGCAGTCAAAATGATCCTTAGAATTCTTCCCTACCTTATTCCTGTGCTGAGATACAGGCTGCTCCAACCTGCTGTAAAATGCTTGATTTCCAGAGTGAGCGAAAACTAATGAAAACATTGTTGGGGTAAAACCTAAAGGGAAAGACCTAGCACCAAATCCAATTTGCCATCTGATCTAACTTCTGGAGGCAGTCAAAATGATCCTTAGAATTCTTCCCTACCTTATTCCTGTGCTGAGATACAGGCTGCTCCAACCTGCTGTAAAATGCTTGATTTCCAGAGTGAGCGAAACTAATGAAAACATTGTTGGGGTAAAACCTAAAGGGAAAGACCTAGCACCAAATCCAATTTGCCATCTGATCTAACTTCTGGAGGCAGTCAAAATGATCCTTAGAATTCTTCCCTACCTTATTCCTGTGCTGAGATACAGGCTGCTCCAACCTGCTGTAAAATGCTTGATTTCGAGAGTGAGCGAAACTAATGAAAACATTGTTGGGGTAAAACCTAAAGGGAAAGACCTAGCACCAAATCCAATTTGCCATCTGATCTAACTTCTGGAGGCAGTCAAAATGAGCCTTAGAATTCTTCCCTACCTTATTCCTGTGCTGAGATACAGGCTGCTCCAACCTGCTGTAAAATGCTTGATTTCCAGAGTGAGCGAAACTAATGAAAACATTGTTGGGGTAAAACCTAAAGGGAAAGACCTAGCACCAAATCCAATTTGCCATCTGATCTAACTTCTGGAGGCAGTCAAAAATGATCCTTAGAATTCTTCCCTACCTTATTCCTGTGCTGAGATACAGGCTGCTCCAACCTGCTGTAAAATGCTTGATTTCGAGAGTGAGCGAAACTAATGAAAACATTGTTGGGGTAAAACCTAAAGGGAAAGACCTAGCACCAAATCCAATTTGCCATCTGATCTAACTTCTGGAGGCAGTCAAAATGAGCATTTGAATTCTTCCCTACCTTATTCCTGTGCTGAGATACAGGCTGCTCCAACCTGCTGTAAAATGCTTGATTTCGAGAGTGAGCGAAACTAATGAAAACATTGTTGGGGTAAAACCTAAAGGGAAAGACCTAGCACCAAATCCAATTTGCCATCTGATCTAACTTCTGGAGGCAGTCAAAATGATCCTTAGAATTCTTCCCTACCTTATTCCTGTGCTGAGATACAGGCTGCTCCAACCTGCTGTAAAATGCTTGATTTCCAGAGTGAGCGACACTAATGAAAACATTATTGGGGTAAAACCTAAAGGGAAAGACCTAGCACCAAATCCAATTTGCCATCTGATCTAACTTCTGGAGGCAGTCAAAATGATCCTTAGAATTCTTCCCTACCTTATTCCTGTGCTGAGATACCGGCTGCTCCAACCTGCTGTAAAATGCTTGATTTCGAGAGTGAGCGAAACTAATGAAACCATTGTTGGGGTAAAACCTAAAGGGAAAGACCTAGCACCAAATCCAATTTGCCATCTGATCTAACTTCTGGAGGCAGTCAAAATGAGTATTTGAATTCTTCCCTACCTTATTCCTGTGCTGAGATACAGGCTGCTCCAACCTGCTGTAAAATGCTTGATTTCGAGAGTGAGCGAAACTAATGAAAACATTGTTGGGGTAAAACCTAAAGGGAAAGACCTAGCACCAAATCCAATTTGCCATCTGATCTAACTTCTGGAGGCAGTCAAAATGATCCTTAGAATTCTTCCCTACCTTATTCCTGTGCTGAGATACAGGCTGCTCCAACCTGCTGTAAAATGCTTGATTTCGAGAGTGAGCGAAACTAATGAAAACATTGTTGGGGTAAAACCTAAAGGGAAAGACCTAGCACCAAATCCAATTTGCCATCTGATCTAACTTCTGGAGGCAGTCAAAATGATCCTTAGAATTCTTCCCTACCTTATTCCTGTGCTGAGATACAGGCTGCTCCAACCTGCTGTAAAATGCTTGATTTCGAGAGTGAGCGAAACTAATGAAAACATTGTTGGGGTAAAACCTAAAGGGAAAGACCTAGCACCAAATCCAATTTGCCATCTGATCTAACTTCTGGAGGCAGTCAAAATGATCCTTAGAATTCTTCCCTACCTTATTCCTGTGCTGAGATACAGGCTGCTCCAACCTGCTGTAAAATGCTTGATTTCCAGAGTGAGCGACACTAATGAAAACATTATTGGGGTAAAACCTAAAGGGAAAGACCTAGCACCAAATCCAATTTGCCATCTGATCTAACTTCTGGAGGCAGTCAAAATGATCCTTAGAATTCTTCCCTACCTTATTCCTGTGCTGAGATACCGGCTGCTCCAACCTGCTGTAAAATGCTTGATTTCGAGAGTGAGCGAAACTAATGAAACCATTGTTGGGGTAAAACCTAAAGGGAAAGACCTAGCACCAAATCCAATTTGCCATCTGATCTAACTTCTGGAGGCAGTCAAAATGAGTATTTGAATTCTTCCCTACCTTATTCCTGTGCTGGGATACAGGCTGCTCCAACCTGCTGTAAAATGCTTGATTTCGAGAGTGAGCGAAAACTAATGAAAACATTGTTGGGGTAAAACCTAAAGGGAAAGACCTAGCACCAAATCCAATTTGCCATCTGATCTAACTTCTGGAGGCAGTCAAAATGATCCTTAGAATTCTTCCCTACCTTATTCCTGTGCTGAGATACAGGCTGCTCCAACCTGCTGTAAAATGCTTGATTTCGAGAGTGAGCGAAACTAATGAAAACATTGTTGGGGTAAAACCTAAAGGGAAAGACCTAGCACCAAATCCAATTTGCCATCTGATCTAACTTCTGGAGGCAGTCAAAATGATCCTTAGAATTCTTCCCTACCTTATTCCTGTGCTGAGATACAGGCTGCTCCAACCTGCTGTAAAATGCTTGATTTCGAGAGTGAGCGAAACTAATGAAAACATTGTTGGGGTAAAACCTAAAGGGAAAGACCTAGCACCAAATCCAATTTGCCATCTGATCTAACTTCTGGAGGCAGTCAAAATGATCCTTAGAATTCTTCCCTACCTTATTCCTGTGCTGAGATACAGGCTGCTCCAACCTGCTGTAAAATGCTTGATTTCCAGAGTGAGCGAAACTAATGAAAACATTGTTGGGGTAAAACCTAAAGGGAAAGACCTAGCACCAAATCCAATTTGCCATCTGATCTAACTTCTGGAGGCAGTCAAAATGATCCTTAGAATTCTTCCCTACCTTATTCCTGTGCTGAGATACAGGCTGCTCCAACCTGCTGTAAAATGCTTGATTTCGAGAGTGAGCGAAACTAATGAAAACATTGTTGGGGTAAAACCTAAAGGGAAAGACCTAGCACCAAATCCAATTTGCCATCTGATCTAACTTCTGGAGGCAGTCAAAATGATCCTTTGAATTCTTCCCTACCTTATTCCTGTGCTGAGATACAGGCTGCTCCAACCTGCTGTAAAATGCTTGATTTCCAGAGTGAGCGAAACTAATGAAAACATTGTTGGGGTAAAACCTAAAGGGAAAGACCTAGCACCAAATCCAATTTGCCATCTGATCTAACTTCTGGAGGCAGTCAAAATGATCCTTAGAATTCTTCCCTACCTTATTCCTGTGCTGAGATACAGGCTGCTCCAACCTGCTGTAAAATGCTTGATTTCCAGAGTGAGCGAAACTAATGAAAACATTGTTGGGGTAAAACCTAAAGGGAAAGACCTAGCACCAAATCCAATTTGCCATCTGATCTAACTTCTGGAGGCAGTCAAAATGATCCTTAGAATTCTTCCCTACCTTATTCCTGTGCTGAGATACAGGCTGCTCCAACCTGCTGTAAAATGCTTGATTTCCAGAGTGAGCGAAACTAATGAAAACATTGTTGGGGTAAAACCTAAAGGGAAAGACCTAGCACCAAATCCAATTTGCCATCTGATCTAACTTCTGGAGGCAGTCAAAATGATCCTTAGAATTCTTCCCTACCTTATTCCTGTGCTGAGATACAGGCTGCTCCAACCTGCTGTAAAATGCTTGATTTCCAGAGTGAGCGAAACTAATGAAAACATTGTTGGGGTAAAACCTAAAGGGAAAGACCTAGCACCAAATCCAATTTGCCATCTGATCTAACTTCTGGAGGCAGTCAAAATGAGCCTTAGAATTCTTCCCTACCTTATTCCTGTGCTGAGATACAGGCTGCTCCAACCTGCTGTAAAATGCTTGATTTCGAGAGTGAGCGAAACTAATGAAAACATTGTTGGGGTAAAACCTAAAGGGAAAGACCTAGCACCAAATCCAATTTGCCATCTGATCTAACTTCTGGAGGCAGTCAAAATGATCCTTAGAATTCTTCCCTACCTTATTCCTGTGCTGAGATACAGGCTGCTCCAACCTGCTGTAAAATGCTTGATTTCGAGAGTGAGCGAAACTAATGAAAAACATTGTTGGGGTAAAACCTAAAGGGAAAGACCTAGCACCAAATCCAATTTGCCATCTGATCTAACTTCTGGAGGCAGTCAAAATGATCCTTAGAATTCTTCCCTACCTTATTCCTGCGCTGAGATACAGGCTGCTCCAACCTGCTGTAAAATGCTTGATTTCCAGAGTGAGCGAAACTAATGAAAACATTGTTGGGGTAAAACCTAAAGGGAAAGACCTAGCACCAAATCCAATTTGCCATCTGATCTAACTTCTGGAGGCAGTCAAAATGATCCTTAGAATTCTTCCCTACCTTATTCCTGTGCTGAGATACAGGCTGCTCCAACCTGCTGTAAAATGCTTGATTTCCAGAGTGAGCGACACTAATGAAAACATTATTGGGGTAAAACCTAAAGGGAAAGACCTAGCACCAAATCCAATTTGCCATCTGATCTAACTTCTGGAGGCAGTCAAAATGATCCTTAGAATTCTTCCCTACCTTATTCCTGTGCTGAGATACAGGCTGCTCCAACCTGCTGTAAAATGCTTGATTTCCAGAGTGAGCGAAACTAATGAAAACATTGTTGGGTAAAACCTAAAGGGAAAGACCTAGCACCAAATCCAATTTGCCATCTGATCTAACTTCTGGAGGCAGTCAAAATGATCCTTAGAATTCTTCCCTACCTTATTCCTGTGCTGAGATACAGGCTGCTCCAACCTGCTGTAAAATGCTTGATTTCCAGAGTGAGCGAAACTAATGAAAACATTGTTGGGGTAAAACCTAAAGGGAAAGACCTAGCACCAAATCCAATTTGCCATCTGATCTAACTTCTGGAGGCAGTCAAAATGAGTATTTGAATTCTTCCCTACCTTATTCCTGTGCTGAGATACAGGCTGCTCCAACCTGCTGTAAAATGCTTGATTTCCAGAGTGAGCGAAACTAATGAAAACATTGTTGGGGTAAAACCTAAAGGGAAAGACCTAGCACCAAATCCAATTTGCCATCTGATCTAACTTCTGGAGGCAGTCAAAATGATCCTTAGAATTCTTCCCTACCTTATTCCTGTGCTGAGATACAGGCTGCTCCAACCTGCTGTAAAATGCTTGATTTCGAGAGTGAGCGAAACTAATGAAAACATTGTTGGGGTAAAACCTAAAGGGAAAGACCTAGCACCAAATCCAATTTGCCATCTGATCTAACTTCTGGAGGCAGTCAAAATGATCCTTAGAATTCTTCCCTACCTTATTCCTGTGCTGAGATACAGGCTGCTCCAACCTGCTGTAAAATGCTTGATTTCGAGAGTGAGCGAAACTAATGAAAACATTGTTGGGGTAAAACCTAAAGGGAAAGACCTAGCACCAAATCCAATTTGCCATCTGATCTAACTTCTGGAGGCAGTCAAAATGATCCTTAGAATTCTTCCCTACCTTATTCCTGTGCTGAGATACAGGCTGCTCCAACCTGCTGTAAAATGCTTGATTTCGAGAGTGAGCGAAACTAATGAAAACATTGTTGGGGTAAAACCTAAAGGGAAAGACCTAGCACCAAATCCAATTTGCCATCTGATCTAACTTCTGGAGGCAGTCAAAATGAGTATTTGAATTCTTCCCTACCTTATTCCTGTGCTGAGATACAGGCTGCTCCAACCTGCTGTAAAATGCTTGATTTCGAGAGTGAGCAAAACTAATGAAAACATTGTTGGGGTAAAACCTAAAGGGAAAGACCTAGCACCAAATCCAATTTGCCATCTGATCTAACTTCTGGAGGCAGTCAAAATGATCCTTAGAATTCTTCCCTACCTTATTCCTGTGCTGAGATACAGGCTGCTCCAACCTGCTGTAAAATGCTTGATTTCGAGAGTGAGCGAAACTAATGAAAACATTGTTGGGGTAAAACCTAAAGGGAAAGACCTAGCACCAAATCCAATTTGCCATCTGATCTAACTTCTGGAGGCAGTCAAAATGAGTATTTGAATTCTTCCCTACCTTATTCCTGTGCTGAGATACAGGCTGCTCCAACCTGCTGTAAAATGCTTGATTTCGAGAGTGAGCGAAACTAATGAAAACATTGTTGGGGTAAAACCTAAAGGGAAAGACCTAGCACCAAATCCAATTTGCCATCTGATCTAACTTCTGGAGGCAGTCAAAATGATCCTTAGAATTCTTCCCTACCTTATTCCTGTGCTGAGATACAGGCTGCTCCAACCTGCTGTAAAATGCTTGATTTCGAGAGTGAGCGAAACTAATGAAACATTGTTGGGGTAAAACCTAAAGGGAAAGATCTAGCACCCAAATCCAATTTGCCATCTGATCTAACTTCTGGAGGCAGTCAAAATGATCCTTAGAATTCTTCCCTACCTTATTCCTCTGCTGAGATACAGGCTGCTCCAACCTGCTGTAAAATGCTTGATTTCGAGAGTGAGCGAAACTAATGAAAACATTGTTGGGGTAAAACCTAAAGGGAAAGACCTAGCACCAAATCCAATTTGCCATCTGATCTAACTTCTGGAGGCAGTCAAAATGAGCCTTAGAATTCTTCCCTACCTTATTCCTGTGCTGAGATACAGGCTGCTCCAACCTGCTGTAAAATGCTTGATTTCCAGAGTGAGCGAAACTAATGAAAACATTGTTGGGGTAAAACCTAAAGGGAAAGACCTAGCACCAAATCCAATTTGCCATCTGATCTAACTTCTGGAGGCAGTCAAAATGAGCCTTAGAATTCTTCCCTACCTTATTCCTGTGCTGAGATACAGGCTGCTCCAACCTGCTGTAAAATGCTTGATTTCGAGAGTGAGCGAAACTAATGAAAACATTGTTGGGGTAAAACCTAAAGGGAAAGACCTAGCACCAAATCCAATTTGCCATCTGATCTAACTTCTGGAGGCAGTCAAAATGATCCTTAGAATTCTTCCCTACCTTATTCCTGTGCTGAGATACAGGCTGCTCCAACCTGCTGTAAAATGCTTGATTTCGAGAGTGAGCGAAACTAATGAAAACATTGTTGGGGTAAAACCTAAAGGGAAAGACCTAGCACCAAATCCAATTTGCCATCTGATCTAACTTCTGGAGGCAGTCAAAATGATCCTTAGAATTCTTCCCTACCTTATTCCTGTGCTGAGATACAGGCTGCTCCAACCTGCTGTAAAATGCTTGATTTCCAGAGTGAGCGAAACTAATGAAAACATTGTTGGGGTAAAACCTAAAGGGAAAGACCTAGCACCAAATCCAATTTGCCATCTGATCTAACTTCTGGAGGCAGTCAAAATGATCCTTAGAATTCTTCCCTACCTTATTCCTGTGCTGAGATACAGGCTGCTCCAACCTGCTGTAAAATGCTTGATTTCCAGAGTGAGCGAAACTAATGAAAACATTGTTGGGGTAAAACCTAAAGGGAAAGACCTAGCACCAAATCCAATTTGCCATCTGATCTAACTTCTGGAGGCAGTCAAAATGATCCTTAGAATTCTTCCCTACCTTATTCCTGTGCTGAGATACAGGCTGCTCCAACCTGCTGTAAAATGCTTGATTTCCAGAGTGAGCGAAACTAATGAAAACATTGTTGGGGTAAAACCTAAAGGGAAAGACCTAGCACCAAATCCAATTTGCCATCTGATCTAACTTCTGGAGGCAGTCAAAATGATCCTTAGAATTCTTCCCTACCTTATTCCTGTGCTGAGATACAGGCTGCTCCAACCTGCTGTAAAATGCTTGATTTCGAGAGTGAGCGAAACTAATGAAAACATTGTTGGGGTAAAACCTAAAGGGAAAGACCTAGCACCAAATCCAATTTGCCATCTGATCTAACTTCTGGAGGCAGTCAAAATGATCCTTAGAATTCTTCCCTACCTTATTCCTGTGCTGAGATACAGGCTGCTCCAACCTGCTGTAAAATGCTTGATTTCGAGAGTGAGCGAAACTAATGAAAACATTGTTGGGGTAAAACCTAAAGGGAAAGACCTAGCACCAAATCCAATTTGCCATCTGATCTAACTTCTGGAGGCAGTCAAAATGATCCTTAGAATTCTTCCCTACCTTATTCCTGTGCTGAGATACAGGCTGCTCCAACCTGCTGTAAAATGCTTGATTTCCAGAGTGAGCGAAACTAATGAAAACATTGTTGGGGTAAAACCTAAAGGGAAAGACCTAGCACCAAATCCAATTTGCCATCTGATCTAACTTCTGGAGGCAGTCAAAATGATCCTTAGAATTCTTCCCTACCTTATTCCTGTGCTGAGATACAGGCTGCTCCAACCTGCTGTAAAATGCTTGATTTCCAGAGTGAGCGACACTAATGAAAACATTATTGGGGTAAAACCTAAAGGGAAAGACCTAGCACCAAATCCAATTTGCCATCTGATCTAACTTCTGGAGGCAGTCAAAATGATCCTTAGAATTCTTCCCTACCTTATTCCTGTGCTGAGATACAGGCTGCTCCAACCTGCTGTAAAATGCTTGATTTCCAGAGTGAGCGAAACTAATGAAAACATTGTTGGGGTAAAACCTAAAGGGAAAGACCTAGCACCAAATCCAATTTGCCATCTGATCTAACTTCTGGAGGCAGTCAAAATGATCCTTAGAATTCTTCCCTACCTTATTCCTGTGCTGAGATACAGGCTGCTCCAACCTGCTGTAAAATGCTTGATTTCGAGAGTGAGCGAAACTAATGAAACCATTGTTGGGGTAAAACCTAAAGGGAAAGACCTAGCACCAAATCCAATTTGCCATCTGATCTAACTTCTGGAGGCAGTCAAAATGAGTATTTGAATTCTTCCCTACCTTATTCCTGTGCTGAGATACAGGCTGCTCCAACCTGCTGTAAAATGCTTGATTTCGAGAGTGAGCGAAACTAATGAAAACATTGTTGGGGTAAAACCTAAAGGGAAAGACCTAGCACCAAATCCAATTTGCCATCTGATCTAACTTCTGGAGGCAGTCAAAATGATCCTTAGAATTCTTCCCTACCTTATTCCTGTGCTGAGATACAGGCTGCTCCAACCTGCTGTAAAATGCTTGATTTCGAGAGTGAGCGAAACTAATGAAAACATTGTTGGGGTAAAACCTAAAGGGAAAGACCTAGCACCAAATCCAATTTGCCATCTGATCTAACTTCTGGAGGCAGTCAAAATGATCCTTAGAATTCTTCCCTACCTTATTCCTGTGCTGAGATACAGGCTGCTCCAACCTGCTGTAAAATGCTTGATTTCGAGAGTGAGCGAAACTAATGAAAACATTGTTGGGGTAAAACCTAAAGGGAAAGACCTAGCACCAAATCCAATTTGCCATCTGATCTAACTTCTGGAGGCAGTCAAAATGATCCTTAGAATTCTTCCCTACCTTATTCCTGTGCTGAGATACAGGCTGCTCCAACCTGCTGTAAAATGCTTGATTTCGAGAGTGAGCGAAACTAATGAAAACATTGTTGGGGTAAAACCTAAAGGGAAAGACCTAGCACCAAATCCAATTTGCCATCTGATCTAACTTCTGGAGGCAGTCAAAATGAGTATTTGAATTCTTCCCTACCTTATTCCTGTGCTGAGATACAGGCTGCTCCAACCTGCTGTAAAATGCTTGATTTCGAGAGTGAGCGAAACTAATGAAAACATTGTTGGGGTAAAACCTAAAGGGAAAGACCTAGCACCAAATCCAATTTGCCATCTGATCTAACTTCTGGAGGCAGTCAAAATGATCCTTAGAATTCTTCCCTACCTTATTCCTGTGCTGAGATACAGGCTGCTCCAACCTGCTGTAAAATGCTTGATTTCGAGAGTGAGCGAAACTAATGAAAACATTGTTGGGGTAAAACCTAAAGGGAAAGACCTAGCACCAAATCCAATTTGCCATCTGATCTAACTTCTGGAGGCAGTCAAAATGAGTATTTGAATTCTTCCCTACCTTATTCCTCTGCTGAGATACAGGCTGCTCCAACCTGCTGTAAAATGCTTGATTTCGAGAGTGAGCGAAACTAATGAAAACATTGTTGGGGTAAAACCTAAAGGGAAAGACCTAGCACCAAATCCAATTTGCCATCTGATCTAACTTCTGGAGGCAGTCAAAATGATCCTTAGAATTCTTCCCTACCTTATTCCTGTGCTGAGATACAGGCTGCTCCAACCTGCTGTAAAATGCTTGATTTCGAGAGTGAGCGAAACTAATGAAAACATTGTTGGGGTAAAACCTAAAGGGAAAGATCTAGCACCAAATCCAATTTGCCATCTGATCTAACTTCTGGAGGCAGTCAAAATGATCCTTAGAATTCTTCCCTACCTTATTCCTCTGCTGAGATACAGGCTGCTCCAACCTGCTGTAAAATGCTTGATTTCGAGAGTGAGCGAAACTAATGAAAACATTGTTGGGGTAAAACCTAAAGGGAAAGACCTAGCACCAAATCCAATTTGCCATCTGATCTAACTTCTGGAGGCAGTCAAAATGAGCCTTTGAATTCTTCCCTACCTTATTCCTGTGCTGAGATACAGGCTGCTCCAACCTGCTGTAAAATGCTTGATTTCGAGAGTGAGCGAAACTAATGAAAACATTGTTGGGGTAAAACCTAAAGGGAAAGACCTAGCACCAAATCCAATTTGCCATCTGATCTAACTTCTGGAGGCAGTCAAAATGAGCCTTAGAATTCTTCCCTACCTTATTCCTGTGCTGAGATACAGGCTGCTCCAACCTGCTGTAAAATGCTTGATTTCGAGAGTGAGCGAAACTAATGAAAACATTGTTGGGGTAAAACCTAAAGGGAAAGACCTAGCACCAAATCCAATTTGCCATCTGATCTAACTTCTGGAGGCAGTCAAAATGAGTATTTGAATTCTTCCCTACCTTATTCCTGTGCTGAGATACAGGCTGCTCCAACCTGCTGTAAAATGCTTGATTTCGAGAGTGAGTGAAACTAATGAAAACATTGTTGGGGTAAAACCTAAAGGGAAAGACCTAGCACCAAATCCAATTTGCCATCTGATCTAACTTCTGGAGGCAGTCAAAATGATCCTTAGAATTCTTCCCTACCTTATTCCTGTGCTGAGATACAGGCTGCTCCAACCTGCTGTAAAATGCTTGATTTCGAGAGTGAGCGAAACTAATGAAAACATTGTTGGGGTAAAACCTAAAGGGAAAGACCTAGCACCAAATCCAATTTGCCATCTGATCTAACTTCTGGAGGCAGTCAAAATGATCCTTAGAATTCTTCCCTACCTTATTCCTGTGCTGAGATACAGGCTGCTCCAACCTGCTGTAAAATGCTTGATTTCGAGAGTGAGCGAAACTAATGAAAACATTGTTGGGGTAAAACCTAAAGGGAAAGACCTAGCACCAAATCCAATTTGCCATCTGATCTAACTTCTGGAGGCAGTCTAAATGATCCTTAGAATTCTTCCCTACCTTATTCCTGTGCTGAGATACAGGCTGCTCCAACCTGCTGTAAAATGCTTGATTTCGAGAGTGAGCGAAACTAATGAAAACATTGTTGGGGTAAAACCTAAAGGGAAAGACCTAGCACCAAATCCAATTTGCCATCTGATCTAACTTCTGGAGGCAGTCAAAATGAGTATTTGAATTCTTCCCTACCTTATTCCTGTGCTGAGATACAGGCTGCTCCAACCTGCTGTAAAATGCTTGATTTCGAGAGTGAGCAAAACTAATGAAAACATTGTTGGGGTAAAACCTAAAGGGAAAGACCTAGCACCAAATCCAATTTGCCATCTGATCTAACTTCTGGAGGCAGTCAAAATGATCCTTAGAATTCTTCCCTACCTTATTCCTGTGCTGAGATACAGGCTGCTCCAACCTGCTGTAAAATGCTTGATTTTGAGAGTGAGCGAAACTAATGAAAACATTGTTGGGGTAAAACCTAAAGGGAAAGACCTAGCACCAAATCCAATTTGCCATCTGATCTAACTTCTGGAGGCAGTCAAAATGAGTATTTGAATTCTTCCCTACCTTATTCCTCTGCTGAGATACAGGCTGCTCCAACCTGCTGTAAAATGCTTGATTTCGAGAGTGAGCGAAACTAATGAAAACATTGTTGGGGTAAAACCTAAAGGGAAAGACCTAGCACCAAATCCAATTTGCCATCTGATCTAACTTCTGGAGGCAGTCAAAATGAGCCTTAGAATTCTTCCCTACCTTATTCCTGTGCTGAGATACAGGCTGCTCCAACCTGCTGTAAAATGCTTGATTTCGAGAGTGAGCGAAACTAATGAAAACATTGTTGGGGTAAAACCTAAAGGGAAAGACCTAGCACCAAATCCAATTTGCCATCTGATCTAACTTCTGGAGGCAGTCAAAATGAGCCTTAGAATTCTTCCCTACCTTATTCCTGTGCTGAGATACAGGCTGCTCCAACCTGCTGTAAAATGCTTGATTTCGAGAGTGAGCGAAACTAATGAAAACATTGTTGGGGTAAAACCTAAAGGGAAAGACCTAGCACCAAATCCAATTTGCCATCTGATCTAACTTCTGGAGGCAGTCAAAATGAGCCTTAGAATTCTTCCCTACCTTATTCCTGTGCTGAGATACAGGCTGCTCCAACCTGCTGTAAAATGCTTGATTTCGAGAGTGAGCGAAACTAATGAAAACATTGTTGGGGTAAAACCTAAAGGGAAAGACCTAGCACCAAATCCAATTTGCCATCTGATCTAACTTCTGGAGGCAGTCAAAATGATCCTTAGAATTCTTCCCTACCTTATTCCTGTGCTGAGATACAGGCTGCTCCAACCTGCTGTAAAATGCTTGATTTCGAGAGTGAGCGAAACTAATGAAAACATTGTTGGGGTAAAACCTAAAGGGAAAGACCTAGCACCAAATCCAATTTGCCATCTGATCTAACTTCTGGAGGCAGTCAAAATGAGTATTAGAATTCTTCCCTACCTTATTCCTGTGCTGAGATACAGGCTGCTCCAACCTGCTGTAAAATGCTTGATTTCGAGAGTGAGCGAAACTAATGAAAACATTGTTGGGGTAAAACCTAAAGGGAAAGACCTAGCACCAAATCCAATTTGCCATCTGATCTAACTTCTGGAGGCAGTCAAAATGATCCTTAGAATTCTTCCCTACCTTATTCCTGTGCTGAGATACAGGCTGCTCCAACCTGCTGTAAAATGCTTGATTTCGAGAGTGAGCGAAACTAATGAAAACATTGTTGGGGTAAAACCTAAAGGGAAAGACCTAGCACCAAATCCAATTTGCCATCTGATCTAACTTCTGGAGGCAGTCAAAATGATCCTTAGAATTCTTCCCTACCTTATTCCTGTGCTGAGATACAGGCTGCTCCAACCTGCTGTAAAATGCTTGATTTCGAGAGTGAGCGAAACTAATGAAAACATTGTTGGGGTAAAACCTAAAGGGAAAGACCTAGCACCAAATCCAATTTGCCATCTGATCTAACTTCTGGAGGCAGTCAAAATGATCCTTAGAATTCTTCCCTACCTTATTCCTGTGCTGAGATACAGGCTGCTCCAACCTGCTGTAAAATGCTTGATTTCGAGAGTGAGCGAAACTAATGAAAACATTGTTGGGGTAAAACCTAAAGGGAAAGACCTAGCACCAAATCCAATTTGCCATCTGATCTAACTTCTGGAGGCAGTCAAAATGATCCTTAGAATTCTTCCCTACCTTATTCCTGTGCTGAGATACAGGCTGCTCCAACCTGCTGTAAAATGCTTGATTTCCAGAGTGAGCGAAACTAATGAAAACATTGTTGGGGTAAAACCTAAAGGGAAAGACCTAGCACCAAATCCAATTTGCCATCTGATCTAACTTCTGGAGGCAGTCAAAATGATCCTTAGAATTCTTCCCTACCTTATTCCTGTGCTGAGATACAGGCTGCTCCAACCTGCTGTAAAATGCTTGATTTCGAGAGTGAGCGAAACTAATGAAAACATTGTTGGGGTAAAACCTAAAGGGAAAGACCTAGCACCAAATCCAATTTGCCATCTGATCTAACTTCTGGAGGCAGTCAAAATGAGTATTTGAATTCTTCCCTACCTTATTCCTGTGCTGAGATACAGGCTGCTCCAACCTGCTGTAAAATGCTTGATTTCGAGAGTGAGCGAAACTAATGAAAACATTGTTGGGGTAAAACCTAAAGGGAAAGACCTAGCACCAAATCCAATTTGCCATCTGATCTAACTTCTGGAGGCAGTCAAAATGATCCTTAGAATTCTTCCCTACCTTATTCCTGTGCTGAGATACAGGCTGCTCCAACCTGCTGTAAAATGCTTGATTTCGAGAGTGAGCGAAACTAATGAAAACATTGTTGGGGTAAAACCTAAAGGGAAAGACCTAGCACCAAATCCAATTTGCCATCTGATCTAACTTCTGGAGGCAGTCAAAATGATCCTTAGAATTCTTCCCTACCTTATTCCTGTGCTGAGATACAGGCTGCTCCAACCTGCTGTAAAATGCTTGATTTCGAGAGTGAGCGAAACTAATGAAAACATTGTTGGGGTAAAACCTAAAGGGAAAGACCTAGCACCAAATCCAATTTGCCATCTGATCTAACTTCTGGAGGCAGTCAAAATGAGCCTTAGAATTCTTCCCTACCTTATTCCTGTGCTGAGATACAGGCTGCTCCAACCTGCTGTAAAATGCTTGATTTCGAGAGTGAGCGAAACTAATGAAAACATTGTTGGGGTAAAACCTAAAGGGAAAGACCTAGCACCAAATCCAATTGGCCATCTGATCTAACTTCTGGAGGCAGTCAAAATGATCCTTAGAATTCTTCCCTACCTTATTCCTGTGCTGAGATACAGGCTGCTCCAACCTGCTGTAAAATGCTTGATTTCGAGAGTGAGCGAAACTAATGAAAACATTGTTGGGGTAAAACGTAAAGGGAAAGACCTAGCACCAAATCCAATTTGCCATCTGATCTATCTTCTGGAGGCAGTCAAAATGATCCTTAGAATTCTTCCCTACCTTATTCCTGTGCTGAGATACAGGCTGCTCCAACCTGCTGTAAAATGCTTGATTTCGAGAGTGAGCGAAACTAATGAAAACATTGTTGGGGTAAAACCTAAAGGGAAAGACCTAGCACCAAATCCAATTTGCCATCTGATCTAACTTCTGGAGGCAGTCAAAATGATCCTTAGAATTCTTCCCTACCTTATTCCTGTGCTGAGATACAGGCTGCTCCAACCTGCTGTAAAATGCTTGATTTCGAGAGTGAGCGAAACTAATGAAAACATTGTTGGGGTAAAACCTAAAGGGAAAGACCTAGCACCAAATCCAATTTGCCATCTGATCTAACTTCTGGAGGCAGTCAAAATGATCCTTAGAATTCTTCCCTACCTTATTCCTGTGCTGAGATACAGGCTGCTCCAACCTGCTGTAAAATGCTTGATTTCGAGAGTGAGCGAAACTAATGAAAACATTGTTGGGGTAAAACCTAAAGGGAAAGACCTAGCACCAAATCCAATTTGCCATCTGATCTAACTTCTGGAGGCAGTCAAAATGAGTATTTGAATTCTTCCCTACCTTATTCCTGTGCTGAGATACAGGCTGCTCCAACCTGCTGTAAAATGCTTGATTTCGAGAGTGAGCGAAACTAATAAAAACATTGTTGGGGTAAAACCTAAAGGGAAAGACCTAGCACCAAATCCAATTTGCCATCTGATCTAACTTCTGGAGGCAGTCAAAATGATCCTTAGAATTCTTCCCTACCTTATTCCTGTGCTGAGATACAGGCTGCTCCAACCTGCTGTAAAATGCTTGATTTCGAGAGTGAGCGAAACTAATGAAAACATTGTTGGGGTAAAACCTAAAGGGAAAGACCTAGCACCAAATCCAATTTGCCATCTGATCTAACTTCTGGAGGCAGTCAAAATGATCCTTAGAATTCTTCCCTACCTTATTCCTGTGCTGAGATACAGGCTGCTCCAACCTGCTGTAAAATGCTTGATTTCCAGAGTGAGCGAAACTAATGAAAACATTGTTGGGGTAAAACCTAAAGGGAAAGACCTAGCACCAAATCCAATTTGCCATCTGATCTAACTTCTGGAGGCAGTCAAAATGATCCTTAGAATTCTTCCCTACCTTATTCCTGTGCTGAGATACAGGCTGCTCCAACCTGCTGTAAAATGCTTGATTTCGAGAGTGAGCGAAACTAATGAAAACATTGTTGGGGTAAAACCTAAAGGGAAAGACCTAGCACCAAATCCAATTTGCCATCTGATCTAACTTCTGGAGGCAGTCAAAATGAGTATTTGAATTCTTCCCTACCTTATTCCTGTGCTGAGATACAGGCTGCTCCAACCTGCTGTAAAATGCTTGATTTCGAGAGTGAGCAAAACTAATGAAAACATTGTTGGGGTAAAACCTAAAGGGAAAGACCTAGCACCAAATCCAATTTGCCATCTGATCTAACTTCTGGAGGCAGTCAAAATGAGTATTTGAATTCTTCCCTACCTTATTCCTGTGCTGAGATACAGGCTGCTCCAACCTGCTGTAAAATGCTTGATTTCGAGAGTGAGCGAAACTAATGAAAACATTGTTGGGGTAAAACCTAAAGGAAAAGACCTAGCACCAAATCCAATTTGCCATCTGATCTAACTTCTGGAGGCAGTCAAAATGAGTATTTGAATTCTTCCCTACCTTATTCCTGTGCTGAGATACAGGCTGCTCCAACCTGCTGTAAAATGCTTGATTTCGAGAGTGAGCGAAACTAATGAAAACATTGTTGGGGTAAAACCTAAAGGGAAAGACCTAGCACCAAATCCAATTTGCCATCTGATCTAACTTCTGGAGGCAGTCAAAATGAGCCTTAGAATTCTTCCCTACCTTATTCCTGTGCTGAGATACAGGCTGCTCCAACCTGCTGTAAAATGCTTGATTTCCAGAGTGAGCGAAACTAATGAAAACATTGTTGGGGTAAAACCTAAAGGAAAAGACCTAGCGCCAAATCCAATTTGCCATCTGATCTAACTTCTGGAGGCAGTCAAAATGAGTATTTGAATTCTTCCCTACCTTATTCCTGTGCTGAGATACAGGCTGCTCCAACCTGCTGTAAAATGCTTGATTTCCAGAGTGAGCGAAACTAATGAAAACATTGTTGGGGTAAAACCTAAAGGGAAAGACCTAGCACCAAATCCAATTTGCCATCTGATCTAACTTCTGGAGGCAGTCAAAATGATCCTTAGAATTCTTCCCTACCTTATTCCTGTGCTGAGATACAGGCTGCTCCAACCTGCTGTAAAATGCTTGATTTCGAGAGTGAGCGAAACTAATGAAAACATTGTTGGGGTAAAACCTAAAGGGAAAGGCCTAGCACCAAATCCAATTTGCCATCTGATCTAACTTCTGGAGGCAGTCAAAATGATCCTTAGAATTCTTCCCTACCTTATTCCTGTGCTGAGATACAGGGTGCTCCAACCTGCTGTAAAATGCTTGATTTCCAGAGTGAGCGAAACTAATGAAAACATTGTTGGGGTAAAACCTAAAGGGAAAGACCTAGCACCAAATCCAATTGGCCATCTGATCTAACTTCTGGAGGCAGTCAAAATGATCCTTAGAATTCTTCCCTACCTTATTCCTGTGCTGAGATACAGGCTGCTCCAACCTGCTGTAAAATGCTTGATTTCCAGAGTGAGCGAAACTAATGAAAACATTGTTGGGGTAAAACCTAAAGGGAAAGACCTAGCACCAAATCCAATTTGCCATCTGATCTAACTTCTGGAGGCAGTCAAAATGAGTATTTGAATTCTTCCCTACCTTATTCCTGTGCTGAGATACAGGCTGCTCCAACCTGCTGTAAAATGCTTGATTTCCAGAGTGAGCGAAACTAATGAAAACATTGTTGGGGTAAAACCTAAAGGGAAAGACCTAGCACCAAATCCAATTTGCCATCTGATCTAACTTCTGGAGGCAGTCAAAATGATCCTTAGAATTCTTCCCTACCTTATTCCTGTGCTGAGATACAGGCTGCTCCAACCTGCTGTAAAATGCTTGATTTCAAGAGTGAGCGAAACTAATGAAAACATTGTTGGGGTAAAACCTAAAGGGAAAGACCTAGCACCAAATCCAATTTGCCATCTGATCTAACTTCTGGAGGCAGTCAAAATGATCCTTAGAATTCTTCCCTACCTTATTCCTGTGCTGAGATACAGGCTGCTCCAACCTGCTGTAAAATGCTTGATTTCGAGAGTGAGCGAAACTAATGAAAACATTGTTGGGGTAAAACCTAAAGGGAAAGACCTAGCACCAAATCCAATTTGCCATCTGATCTAACTTCTGGAGGCAGTCAAAATGATCCTTAGAATTCTTCCCTACCTTATTCCTGTGCTGAGATACAGGCTGCTCCAACCTGCTGTAAAATGCTTGATTTCGAGAGTGAGCGAAACTAATGAAAACATTGTTGGGGTAAAACCTAAAGGGAAAGACCTAGCACCAAATCCAATTGCCATATGATCTAACTTCTGGAGGCAGTCAAAATGAGT
This sequence comes from Melanerpes formicivorus, assembly GCF_026170545.1. Classification (NCBI taxonomy): domain Eukaryota; kingdom Metazoa; phylum Chordata; class Aves; order Piciformes; family Picidae; genus Melanerpes; species Melanerpes formicivorus. The sequence goes on from NW_027143113.1 coordinate 44,329, forward strand.
ATTTGAATTCTTCCCTACCTTATTCCTGTGCTGAGATACAGGCTGCTCCAACCTGCTGTAAAATGCTTGATTTCGAGAGTGAGCGAAACTAATGAAAACATTGTTGGGGTAAAACCTAAAGGGAAAGACCTAGCACCAAATCCAATTTGCCATCTGATCTAACTTCTGGAGGCAGTCAAAATGATCCTTAGAATTCTTCCCTACCTTATTCCTGTGCTGAGATACAGGCTGCTCCAACCTGCTGTAAAATGCTTGATTTCCAGAGTGAGCGAAACTAATGAAAACATTGTTGGGGTAAAACCTAAAGGGAAAGACCTAGCACCAAATCCAATTTGCCATCTGATCTAACTTCTGGAGGCAGTCAAAATGATCCTTAGAATTCTTCCCTACCTTATTCCTGTGCTGAGATACAGGCTGCTCCAACCTGCTGTAAAATGCTTGATTTTGAGAGTGAGCGAAACTAATGAAAACATTGTTGGGGTAAAACCTAAAGGGAAAGACCTAGCACCAAATCCAATTTGCCATCTGATCTAACTTCTGGAGGCAGTCAAAATGATCCTTAGAATTCTTCCCTACCTTATTCCTGTGCTGAGATACAGGCTGCTCCAACCTGCTGTAAAATGCTTGATTTCCAGAGTGAGCGAAACTAATGAAAACATTGTTGGGGTAAAACCTAAAGGGAAAGACCTAGCACCAAATCCAATTTGCCATCTGATCTAACTTCTGGAGGCAGTCAAAATGATCCTTTGAATTCTTCCCTACCTTATTCCTGTGCTGAGATACAGGCTGCTCCAACCTGCTGTAAAATGCTTGATTTCGAGAGTGAGCGAAACTAATGAAAACATTGTTGGGGTAAAACCTAAAGGGAAAGACCTAGCACCAAATCCAATTTGCCATCTGATCTAACTTCTGGAGGCAGTCAAAATGAGCCTTAGAATTCTTCCCTACCTTATTCCTGTGCTGAGATACAGGCTGCTCCAACCTGCTGTAAAATGCTTGATTTCGAGAGTGAGCGAAACTAATGAAAACATTGTTGGGGTAAAACCTAAAGGGAAAGACCTAGCACCAAATCCAATTTGCCATCTGATCTAACTTCTGGAGGCAGTCAAAATGATCCTTAGAATTCTTCCCTACCTTATTCCTGTGCTGAGATACAGGCTGCTCCAACCTGCTGTAAAATGCTTGATTTCCAGAGTGAGCGAAACTAATGAAAACATTGTTGGGGTAAAACCTAAAGGGAAAGACCTAGCACCAAATCCAATTTGCCATCTGATCTAACTTCTGGAGGCAGTCAAAATGATCCTTAGAATTCTTCCCTACCTTATTCCTGTGCTGAGATACAGGCTGCTCCAACCTGCTGTAAAATGCTTGATTTCGAGAGTGAGCGAAACTAATGAAAACATTGTTGGGGTAAAACCTAAAGGGAAAGACCTAGCACCAAATCCAATTTGCCATCTGATCTAACTTCTGGAGGCAGTCAAAATGATCCTTAGAATTCTTCCCTACCTTATTCCTGTGCTGAGATACAGGCTGCTCCAACCTGCTGTAAAATGCTTGATTTCGAGAGTGAGCGAAACTAATGAAAACATTGTTGGGGTAAAACCTAAAGGGAAAGACCTAGCACCAAATCCAATTTGCCATCTGATCTAACTTCTGGAGGCAGTCAAAATGATCCTTAGAATTCTTCCCTACCTTATTCCTGTGCTGAGATACAGGCTGCTCCAACCTGCTGTAAAATGCTTGATTTCGAGAGTGAGCGAAACTAATGAAAACATTGTTGGGGTAAAACCTAAAGGGAAAGACCTAGCACCAAATCCAATTTGCCATCTGATCTAACTTCTGGAGGCAGTCAAAATGATCCTTAGAATTCTTCCCTACCTTATTCCTGTGCTGAGATACAGGCTGCTCCAACCTGCTGTAAAATGCTTGATTTCGAGAGTGAGCGAAACTAATGAAAACATTGTTGGGGTAAAACCTAAAGGGAAAGACCTAGCACCAAATCCAATTTGCCATCTGATCTAACTTCTGGAGGCAGTCAAAATGAGTTTTTGAATTCTTCCCTACCTTATTCCTGTGCTGAGATACAGGCTGCTCCAACCTGCTGTAAAATGCTTGATTTCGAGAGTGAGCGAAACTAATGAAAACATTGTTGGGGTAAAACCTAAAGGGAAAGACCTAGCACCAAATCCAATTGGCCATCTGATCTAACTTCTGGAGGCAGTCAAAATGATCCTTAGAATTCTTCCCTACCTTATTCCTGTGCTGAGATACAGGCTGCTCCAACCTGCTGTAAAATGCTTGATTTCGAGAGTGAGCGAAACTAATGAAAACATTGTTGGGGTAAAACGTAAAGGGAAAGACCTAGCACCAAATCCAATTTGCCATCTGATCTATCTTCTGGAGGCAGTCAAAATGATCCTTAGAATTCTTCCCTACCTTATTCCTGTGCTGAGATACAGGCTGCTCCAACCTGCTGTAAAATGCTTGATTTCGAGAGTGAGCGAAACTAATGAAAACATTGTTGGGGTAAAACCTAAAGGGAAAGACCTAGCACCAAATCCAATTTGCCATCTGATCTAACTTCTGGAGGCAGTCAAAATGATCCTTAGAATTCTTCCCTACCTTATTCCTGTGCTGAGATACAGGCTGCTCCAACCTGCTGTAAAATGCTTGATTTCGAGAGTGAGCGAAACTAATGAAAACATTGTTGGGGTAAAACCTAAAGGGAAAGACCTAGCACCAAATCCAATTTGCCATCTGATCTAACTTCTGGAGGCAGTCAAAATGATCCTTAGAATTCTTCCCTACCTTATTCCTGTGCTGAGATACAGGCTGCTCCAACCTGCTGTAAAATGCTTGATTTCGAGAGTGAGCGAAACTAATGAAAACATTGTTGGGGTAAAACCTAAAGGGAAAGACCTAGCACCAAATCCAATTTGCCATCTGATCTAACTTCTGGAGGCAGTCAAAATGAGTATTTGAATTCTTCCCTACCTTATTCCTGTGCTGAGATACAGGCTGCTCCAACCTGCTGTAAAATGCTTGATTTCGAGAGTGAGCGAAACTAATAAAAACATTGTTGGGGTAAAACCTAAAGGGAAAGACCTAGCACCAAATCCAATTTGCCATCTGATCTAACTTCTGGAGGCAGTCAAAATGATCCTTAGAATTCTTCCCTACCTTATTCCTGTGCTGAGATACAGGCTGCTCCAACCTGCTGTAAAATGCTTGATTTCGAGAGTGAGCGAAACTAATGAAAACATTGTTGGGGTAAAACCTAAAGGGAAAGACCTAGCACCAAATCCAATTTGCCATCTGATCTAACTTCTGGAGGCAGTCAAAATGATCCTTAGAATTCTTCCCTACCTTATTCCTGTGCTGAGATACAGGCTGCTCCAACCTGCTGTAAAATGCTTGATTTCCAGAGTGAGCGAAACTAATGAAAACATTGTTGGGGTAAAACCTAAAGGGAAAGACCTAGCACCAAATCCAATTTGCCATCTGATCTAACTTCTGGAGGCAGTCAAAATGATCCTTAGAATTCTTCCCTACCTTATTCCTGTGCTGAGATACAGGCTGCTCCAACCTGCTGTAAAATGCTTGATTTCGAGAGTGAGCGAAACTAATGAAAACATTGTTGGGGTAAAACCTAAAGGGAAAGACCTAGCACCAAATCCAATTTGCCATCTGATCTAACTTCTGGAGGCAGTCAAAATGAGTATTTGAATTCTTCCCTACCTTATTCCTGTGCTGAGATACAGGCTGCTCCAACCTGCTGTAAAATGCTTGATTTCGAGAGTGAGCGAAACTAATGAAAACATTGTTGGGGTAAAACCTAAAGGGAAAGACCTAGCACCAAATCCAATTTGCCATCTGATCTAACTTCTGGAGGCAGTCAAAATGATCCTTAGAATTCTTCCCTACCTTATTCCTGTGCTGAGATACAGGCTGCTCCAACCTGCTGTAAAATGCTTGATTTCGAGAGTGAGCGAAACTAATGAAAACATTGTTGGGGTAAAACCTAAAGGGAAAGACCTAGCACCAAATCCAATTTGCCATCTGATCTAACTTCTGGAGGCAGTCAAAATGATCCTTAGAATTCTTCCCTACCTTATTCCTGTGCTGAGATACAGGCTGCTCCAACCTGCTGTAAAATGCTTGATTTCGAGAGTGAGCGAAACTAATGAAAACATTGTTGGGGTAAAACCTAAAGGGAAAGACCTAGCACCAAATCCAATTTGCCATCTGATCTAACTTCTGGAGGCAGTCAAAATGATCCTTAGAATTCTTCCCTACCTTATTCCTGTGCTGAGATACAGGCTGCTCCAACCTGCTGTAAAATGCTTGATTTCGAGAGTGAGCGAAACTAATGAAAACATTGTTGGGGTAAAACCTAAAGGGAAAGACCTAGCACCAAATCCAATTGCCATATGATCTAACTTCTGGAGGCAGTCAAAATGAGTATTTGAATTCTTCCCTACCTTATTCCTGTGCTGAGATACAGGCTGCTCCAACCTGCTGTAAAATGCTTGATTTCCAGAGTGAGCGAAACTAATGAAAACATTGTTGGGGTAAAACCTAAAGGGAAAGACCTAGCACCAAATCCAATTTGCCATCTGATCTAACTTCTGGAGGCAGTCAAAATGATCCTTAGAATTCTTCCCTACCTTATTCCTGTGCTGAGATACAGGCTGCTCCAACCTGCTGTAAAATGCTTGATTTCCAGAGTGAGCGAAACTAATGAAAACATTGTTGGGGTAAAACCTAAAGGGAAAGACCTAGCACCAAATCCAATTTGCCATCTGATCTAACTTCTGGAGGCAGTCAAAATGATCCTTAGAATTCTTCCCTACCTTATTCCTGTGCTGAGATACAGGCTGCTCCAACCTGCTGTAAAATGCTTGATTTCGAGAGTGAGCGAAACTAATGAAAACATTGTTGGGGTAAAACCTAAAGGGAAAGACCTAGCACCAAATCCAATTTGCCATCTGATCTAACTTCTGGAGGCAGTCAAAATGATCCTTAGAATTCTTCCCTACCTTATTCCTGTGCTGAGATACAGGCTGCTCCAACCTGCTGTAAAATGCTTGATTTCCAGAGTGAGCGAAACTAATGAAAACATTGTTGGGGTAAAACCTAAAGGGAAAGACCTAGCACCAAATCCAATTTGCCATCTGATCTAACTTCTGGAGGCAGTCAAAATGATCCTTAGAATTCTTCCCTACCTTATTCCTGTGCTGAGATACAGGCTGCTCCAACCTGCTGTAAAATGCTTGATTTCGAGAGTGAGCGAAACTAATGAAAACATTGTTGGGGTAAAACCTAAAGGGAAAGACCTAGCACCAAATCCAATTTGCCATCTGATCTAACTTCTGGAGGCAGTCAAAATGATCCTTAGAATTCTTCCCTACCTTATTCCTGTGCTGAGATACAGGCTGCTCCAACCTGCTGTAAAATGCTTGATTTCCAGAGTGAGCGAAACTAATGAAAACATTGTTGGGGTAAAACCTAAAGGGAAAGACCTAGCACCAAATCCAATTTGCCATCTGATCTAACTTCTGGAGGCAGTCAAAATGATCCTTAGAATTCTTCCCTACCTTATTCCTGTGCTGAGATACAGGCTGCTCCAACCTGCTGTAAAATGCTTGATTTCGAGAGTGAGCGAAACTAATGAAAACATTGTTGGGGTAAAACCTAAAGGGAAAGACCTAGCACCAAATCCAATTTGCCATCTGATCTAACTTCTGGAGGCAGTCAAAATGAGCCTTAGAATTCTTCCCTACCTTATTCCTGTGCTGAGATACAGGCTGCTCCAACCTGCTGTAAAATGCTTGATTTCCAGAGTGAGCGAAACTAATGAAAACATTGTTGGGGTAAAACCTAAAGGGAAAGACCTAGCACCAAATCCAATTTGCCATCTGATCTAACTTCTGGAGGCAGTCAAAATGATCCTTAGAATTCTTCCCTACCTTATTCCTCTGCTGAGATACAGGCTGCTCCAACCTGCTGTAAAATGCTTGATTTCGAGAGTGAGCGAAACTAATGAAAACATTGTTGGGGTAAAACCTAAAGGGAAAGACCTAGCACCAAATCCAATTTGCCATCTGATCTAACTTCTGGAGGCAGTCAAAATGATCCTTAGAATTCTTCCCTACCTTATTCCTGTGCTGAGATACAGGCTGCTCCAACCTGCTGTAAAATGCTTGATTTCGAGAGTGAGCGAAACTAATGAAAACATTGTTGGGGTAAAACCTAAAGGGAAAGACCTAGCACCAAATCCAATTTGCCATCTGATCTAACTTCTGGAGGCAGTCAAAATGAGCCTTAGAATTCTTCCCTACCTTATTCCTGTGCTGAGATACAGGCTGCTCCAACCTGCTGTAAAATGCTTGATTTCCAGAGTGAGCGAAACTAATGAAAACATTGTTGGGGTAAAACCTAAAGGGAAAGACCTAGCACCAAATCCAATTTGCCATCTGATCTAACTTCTGGAGGCAGTCAAAATGAGTATTTGAATTCTTCCCTACCTTATTCCTGTGCTGAGATACAGGCTGCTCCAACCTGCTGTAAAATGCTTGATTTCGAGAGTGAGCGAAACTAATGAAAACATTGTTGGGGTAAAACCTAAAGGGAAAGACCTAGCACCAAATCCAATTTGCCATCTGATCTAACTTCTGGAGGCAGTCAAAATGATCCTTAGAATTCTTCCCTACCTTATTCCTGTGCTGAGATACAGGCTGCTCCAACCTGCTGTAAAATGCTTGATTTCCAGAGTGAGCGAAACTAATGAAAACATTGTTGGGGTAAAACCTAAAGGGAAAGACCTAGCACCAAATCCAATTTGCCATCTGATCTAACTTCTGGAGGCAGTCAAAATGATCCTTAGAATTCTTCCCTACCTTATTCCTGTGCTGAGATACAGGCTGCTCCAACCTGCTGTAAAATGCTTGATTTCGAGAGTGAGCGAAACTAATGAAAACATTGTTGGGGTAAAACCTAAAGGGAAAGACCTAGCACCAAATCCAATTTGCCATCTGATCTAACTTCTGGAGGCAGTCAAAATGATCCTTAGAATTCTTCCCTACCTTATTCCTCTGCTGAGATACAGGCTGCTCCAACCTGCTGTAAAATGCTTGATTTCGAGAGTGAGCGAAACTAATGAAAACATTGTTGGGGTAAAACCTAAAGGGAAAGACCTAGCACCAAATCCAATTTGCCATCTGATCTAACTTCTGGAGGCAGTCAAAATGATCCTTAGAATTCTTCCCTACCTTATTCCTGTGCTGAGATACAGGCTGCTCCAACCTGCTGTAAAATGCTTGATTTCGAGAGTGAGCGAAACTAATGAAAACATTGTTGGGGTAAAACCTAAAGGGAAAGACCTAGCACCAAATCCAATTTGCCATCTGATCTAACTTCTGGAGGCAGTCAAAATGAGTATTTGAATTCTTCCCTACCTTATTCCTGTGCTGAGATACAGGCTGCTCCAACCTGCTGTAAAATGCTTGATTTCGAGAGTGAGCGAAACTAATGAAAACATTGTTGGGGTAAAACCTAAAGGGAAAGACCTAGCACCAAATCCAATTTGCCATCTGATCTAACTTCTGGAGGCAGTCAAAATGATCCTTAGAATTCTTCCCTACCTTATTCCTGTGCTGAGATACAGGCTGCTCCAACCTGCTGTAAAATGCTTGATTTCGAGAGTGAGCGAAACTAATGAAAACATTGTTGGGGTAAAACCTAAAGGGAAAGACCTAGCACCAAATCCAATTTGCCATCTGATCTAACTTCTGGAGGCAGTCAAAATGATCCTTAGAATTCTTCCCTACCTTATTCCTGTGCTGAGATACAGGCTGCTCCAACCTGCTGTAAAATGCTTGATTTCCAGAGTGAGCGAAACTAATGAAAACATTGTTGGGGTAAAACCTAAAGGGAAAGACCTAGCACCAAATCCAATTTGCCATCTGATCTAACTTCTGGAGGCAGTCAAAATGATCCTTAGAATTCTTCCCTACCTTATTCCTGTGCTGAGATACAGGCTGCTCCAACCTGCTGTAAAATGCTTGATTTCGAGAGTGAGCGAAACTAATGAAAACATTGTTGGGGTAAAACCTAAAGGGAAAGACCTAGCACCAAATCCAATTTGCCATCTGATCTAACTTCTGGAGGCAGTCAAAATGAGTTTTTGAATTCTTCCCTACCTTATTCCTGTGCTGAGATACAGGCTGCTCCAACCTGCTGTAAAATGCTTGATTTCGAGAGTGAGCGAAACTAATGAAAACATTGTTGGGGTAAAACCTAAAGGGAAAGACCTAGCACCAAATCCAATTTGCCATCTGATCTAACTTCTGGAGGCAGTCAAAATGATCCTTAGAATTCTTCCCTACCTTATTCCTGTGCTGAGATACAGGCTGCTCCAACCTGCTGTAAAATGCTTGATTTCGAGAGTGAGCGAAACTAATGAAAACATTGTTGGGGTAAAACCTAAAGGGAAAGACCTAGCACCAAATCCAATTTGCCATCTGATCTAACTTCTGGAGGCAGTCAAAATGATCCTTAGAATTCTTCCCTACCTTATTCCTGTGCTGAGATACAGGCTGCTCCAACCTGCTGTAAAATGCTTGATTTCGAGAGTGAGCGAAACTAATGAAAACATTGTTGGGGTAAAACCTAAAGGGAAAGACCTAGCACCAAATCCAATTTGCCATCTGATCTAACTTCTGGAGGCAGTCAAAATGATCCTTAGAATTCTTCCCTACCTTATTCCTGTGCTGAGATACAGGCTGCTCCAACCTGCTGTAAAATGCTTGATTTCCAGAGTGAGCGAAACTAATGAAAACATTGTTGGGGTAAAACCTAAAGGGAAAGACCTAGCACCAAATCCAATTTGCCATCTGATCTAACTTCTGGAGGCAGTCAAAATGATCCTTAGAATTCTTCCCTACCTTATTCCTGTGCTGAGATACAGGCTGCTCCAACCTGCTGTAAAATGCTTGATTTCGAGAGTGAGCGAAACTAATGAAAACATTGTTGGGGTAAAACCTAAAGGGAAAGACCTAGCACCAAATCCAATTTGCCATCTGATCTAACTTCTGGAGGCAGTCAAAATGAGCCTTAGAATTCTTCCCTACCTTATTCCTGTGCTGAGATACAGGCTGCTCCAACCTGCTGTAAAATGCTTGATTTCGAGAGTGAGCGAAACTAATGAAAACATTGTTGGGGTAAAACCTAAAGGGAAAGACCTAGCACCAAATCCAATTTGCCATCTGATCTAACTTCTGGAGGCAGTCAAAATGATCCTTAGAATTCTTCCCTACCTTATTCCTGTGCTGAGATACAGGCTGCTCCAACCTGCTGTAAAATGCTTGATTTCCAGAGTGAGCGAAACTAATGAAAACATTGTTGGGGTAAAACCTAAAGGGAAAGACCTAGCACCAAATCCAATTTGCCATCTGATCTAACTTCTGGAGGCAGTCAAAATGATCCTTAGAATTCTTCCCTACCTTATTCCTGTGCTGAGATACAGGCTGCTCCAACCTGCTGTAAAATGCTTGATTTCGAGAGTGAGCGAAACTAATGAAAACATTGTTGGGGTAAAACCTAAAGGGAAAGACCTAGCACCAAATCCAATTTGCCATCTGATCTAACTTCTGGAGGCAGTCAAAATGATCCTTAGAATTCTTCCCTACCTTATTCCTGTGCTGAGATACAGGCTGCTCCAACCTGCTGTAAAATGCTTGATTTCGAGAGTGAGCGAAACTAATGAAAACATTGTTGGGGTAAAACCTAAAGGGAAAGACCTAGCACCAAATCCAATTTGCCATCTGATCTAACTTCTGGAGGCAGTCAAAATGATCCTTAGAATTCTTCCCTACCTTATTCCTGTGCTGAGATACAGGCTGCTCCAACCTGCTGTAAAATGCTTGATTTCGAGAGTGAGCGAAACTAATGAAAACATTGTTGGGGTAAAACCTAAAGGGAAAGACCTAGCACCAAATCCAATTTGCCATCTGATCTAACTTCTGGAGGCAGTCAAAATGAGCCTTAGAATTCTTCCCTACCTTATTCCTGTGCTGAGATACAGGCTGCTCCAACCTGCTGTAAAATGCTTGATTTCGAGAGTAAGCGAAACTAATGAAAACATTGTTGGGGTAAAACCTAAAGGGAAAGACCTAGCACCAAATCCAATTTGCCATCTGATCTAACTTCTGGAGGCAGTCAAAATGATCCTTAGAATTCTTCCCTACCTTATTCCTGTGCTGAGATACAGGCTGCTCCAACCTGCTGTAAAATGCTTGATTTCGAGAGTGAGCGAAACTAATGAAAACATTGTTGGGGTAAAACCTAAAGGGAAAGACCTAGCACCAAATCCAATTTGCCATCTGATCTAACTTCTGGAGGCAGTCAAAATGAGTATTTGAATTCTTCCCTACCTTATTCCTGTGCTGAGATACAGGCTGCTCCAACCTGCTGTAAAATGCTTGATTTCGAGAGTGAGCGAAACTAATGAAAACATTGTTGGGGTAAAACCTAAAGGGAAAGACCTAGCACCAAATCCAATTTGCCATCTGATCTAACTTCTGGAGGCAGTCAAAATGATCCTTAGAATTCTTCCCTACCTTATTCCTGTGCTGAGATACAGGCTGCTCCAACCTGCTGTAAAATGCTTGATTTCGAGAGTGAGCGAAACTAATGAAAACATTGTTGGGGTAAAACCTAAAGGGAAAGACCTAGCACCAAATCCAATTTGCCATCTGATCTAACTTCTGGAGGCAGTCAAAATGAGTATTTGAATTCTTCCCTACCTTATTCCTGTGCTGAGATACAGGCTGCTCCAACCTGCTGTAAAATGCTTGATTTCGAGAGTGAGCGAAACTAATGAAAACATTGTTGGGGTAAAACCTAAAGGGAAAGACCTAGCACCAAATCCAATTTGCCATCTGATCTAACTTCTGGAGGCAGTCAAAATGATCCTTAGAATTCTTCCCTACCTTATTCCTGTGCTGAGATACAGGCTGCTCCAACCTGCTGTAAAATGCTTGATTTCCAGAGTGAGCGAAACTAATGAAAACATTGTTGGGGTAAAACCTAAAGGGAAAGACCTAGCACCAAATCCAATTTGCCATCTGATCTAACTTCTGGAGGCAGTCAAAATGATCCTTAGAATTCTTCCCTACCTTATTCCTGTGCTGAGATACAGGCTGCTCCAACCTGCTGTAAAATGCTTGATTTCGAGAGTGAGCGAAACTAATGAAAACATTGTTGGGGTAAAACCTAAAGGGAAAGACCTAGCACCAAATCCAATTTGCCATCTGATCTAACTTCTGGAGGCAGTCAAAATGATCCTTAGAATTCTTCCCTACCTTATTCCTGTGCTGAGATACAGGCTGCTCCAACCTGCTGTAAAATGCTTGATTTCGAGAGTGAGCGAAACTAATGAAAACATTGTTGGGGTAAAACCTAAAGGGAAAGACCTAGCACCAAATCCAATTTGCCATCTGATCTAACTTCTGGAGGCAGTCAAAATGAGTATTTGAATTCTTCCCTACCTTATTCCTGTGCTGAGATACAGGCTGCTCCAACCTGCTGTAAAATGCTTGATTTCGAGAGTGAGCGAAACTAATGAAAACATTGTTGGGGTAAAACCTAAAGGGAAAGACCTAGCACCAAATCCAATTTGCCATCTGATCTAACTTCTGGAGGCAGTCAAAATGAGTATTTGAATTCTTCCCTACCTTATTCCTGTGCTGAGATACAGGCTGCTCCAACCTGCTGTAAAATGCTTGATTTCGAGAGTGAGCGAAACTAATGAAAACATTGTTGGGGTAAAACCTAAAGGGAAAGACCTAGCACCAAATCCAATTTGCCATCTGATCTAACTTCTGGAGGCAGTCAAAATGATCCTTAGAATTCTTCCCTACCTTATTCCTGTGCTGAGATACAGGCTGCTCCAACCTGCTGGAAAATGCTTGATTTCGAGAGTGAGCGAAACTAATGAAAACATTGTTGGGGTAAAACCTAAAGGGAAAGACCTAGCACCAAATCCAATTTGCCATCTGATCTAACTTCTGGAGGCAGTCAAAATGATCCTTAGAATTCTTCCCTACCTTATTCCTGTGCTGAGATACAGGCTGCTCCAACCTGCTGTAAAATGCTTGATTTCGAGAGTGAGCGAAACTAATGAAAACATTGTTGGGGTAAAACCTAAAGGGAAAGACCTAGCACCAAATCCAATTTGCCATCTGATCTAACTTCTGGAGGCAGTCAAAATGATCCTTAGAATTCTTCCCTACCTTATTCCTGTGCTGAGATACAGGCTGCTCCAACCTGCTGTAAAATGCTTGATTTCGAGAGTGAGCGAAACTAATGAAAACATTGTTGGGGTAAAACCTAAAGGGAAAGACCTAGCACCAAATCCAATTTGCCATCTGATCTAACTTCTGGAGGCAGTCAAAATGATCCTTAGAATTCTTCCCTACCTTATTCCTGTGCTGAGATACAGGCTGCTCCAACCTGCTGTAAAATGCTTGATTTCGAGAATGAGCGAAACTAATGAAAACATTGTTGGGGTAAAACCTAAAGGGAAAGACCTAGCACCAAATCCAATTTGCCATCTGATCTAACTTCTGGAGGCAGTCAAAATGATCCTTAGAATTCTTCCCTACCTTATTCCTGTGCTGAGATACAGGCTGCTCCAACCTGCTGTAAAATGCTTGATTTCGAGAGTGAGCGAAACTAATGAAAACATTGTTGGGGTAAAACCTAAAGGGAAAGACCTAGCACCAAATCCAATTTGCCATCTGATCTAACTTCTGGAGGCAGTCAAAATGATCCTTAGAATTCTTCCCTACCTTATTCCTGTGCTGAGATACAGGCTGCTCCAACCTGCTGTAAAATGCTTGATTTCGAGAGTGAGCGAAACTAATGAAAACATTGTTGGGGTAAAACCTAAAGGGAAAGACCTAGCACCAAATCCAATTTGCCATCTGATCTAACTTCTGGAGGCAGTCAAAATGATCCTTAGAATTCTTCCCTACCTTATTCCTGTGCTGAGATACAGGCTGCTCCAACCTGCTGTAAAATGCTTGATTTCCAGAGTGAGCGAAACTAATGAAAACATTGTTGGGGTAAAACCTAAAGGGAAAGACCTAGCACCAAATCCAATTTGCTATCTGATCTAACTTCTGGAGGCAGTCAAAATGATCCTTAGAATTCTTCCCTACCTTATTCCTGTGCTGAGATACAGGCTGCTCCAACCTGCTGTAAAATGCTTGATTTTGAGAGTGAGCGAAACTAATGAATACATTGTTGGGGTAAAACCTAAAGGGAAAGACCTAGCACCAAATCCAATTTGCCATCTGATCTAACTTCTGGAGGCAGTCAAAATGATCCTTAGAATTCTTCCCTACCTTATTCCTGTGCTGAGATACAGGCTGCTCCAACCTGCTGTAAAATGCTTGATTTCCAGAGTGAGCGAAACTAATGAAAACATTGTTGGGGTAAAACCTAAAGGGAAAGACCTAGCACCAAATCCAATTTGCCATCTGATCTAACTTCTGGCGGCAGTCAAAATGATCCTTAGAATTCTTCCCTACCTTATTCCTGTGCTGAGATACAGGCTGCTCCAACCTGCTGTAAAATGCTTGATTTTGAGAGTGAGCGAAACTAATGAAAACATTGTTGGGGTAAAACCTAAAGGGAAAGACCTAGCACCAAATCCAATTTGCCATCTGATCTAACTTCTGGAGGCAGTCAAAATGATCCTTAGAATTCTTCCCTACCTTATTCCTGTGCTGAGATACAGGCTGCTCCAACCTGCTGTAAAATGCTTGATTTCGAGAGTGAGCGAAACTAATGAAAACATTGTTGGGGTAAAACCTAAAGGGAAAGACCTAGCACCAAATCCAATTTGCCATCTGATCTAACTTCTGGAGGCAGTCAAAATGATCCTTAGAATTCTTCCCTACCTTATTCCTGTGCTGAGATACAGGCTGCTCCAACCTGCTGTAAAATGCTTGATTTCGAGAGTGAGCGAAACTAATGAAAACATTGTTGGGGTAAAACCTAAAGGGAAAGACCTAGCACCAAATCCAATTTGCCATCTGATCTAACTTCTGGAGGCAGTCAAAATGAGTATTTGAATTCTTCCCTACCTTATTCCTGTGCTGAGATACAGGCTGCTCCAACCTGCTGTAAAATGCTTGATTTCGAGAGTGAGCGAAACTAATGAAAACATTGTTGGGGTAAAACCTAAAGGGAAAGACCTAGCACCAAATCCAATTTGCCATCTGATCTAACTTCTGGAGGCAGTCAAAATGAGTATTTGAATTCTTCCCTACCTTATTCCTGTGCTGAGATACAGGCTGCTCCAACCTGCTGTAAAATGCTTGATTTCGAGAGTGAGCGAAACTAATGAAAACATTGTTGGGGTAAAACCTAAAGGGAAAGACCTAGCACCAAATCCAATTTGCCATCTGATCTAACTTCTGGAGGCAGTCAAAATGATCCTTAGAATTCTTCCCTACCTTATTCCTGTGCTGAGATACAGGCTGCTCCAACCTGCTGTAAAATGCTTGATTTCCAGAGTGAGCGAAACTAATGAAAACATTGTTGGGGTAAAACCTAAAGGGAAAGACCTAGCACCAAATCCAATTTGCCATCTGATCTAACTTCTGGAGGCAGTCAAAATGAGTATTTGAATTCTTCCCTACCTTATTCCTGTGCTGAGATACAGGCTGCTCCAACCTGCTGTAAAATGCTTGATTTCGAGAGTGAGCGAAACTAATGAAAACATTGTTGGGGTAAAACCTAAAGGGAAAGACCTAGCACCAAATCCAATTTGCCATCTGATCTAACTTCTGGAGGCAGTCAAAATGAGTATTTGAATTCTTCCCTACCTTATTCCTGTGCTGAGATACAGGCTGCTCCAACCTGCTGTAAAATGCTTGATTTCGAGAGTGAGCGAAACTAATGAAAACATTGTTGGGGTAAAACCTAAAGGGAAAGACCTAGCACCAAATCCAATTTGCCATCTGATCTAACTTCTGGAGGCAGTCAAAATGATCCTTAGAATTCTTCCCTACCTTATTCCTGTGCTGAGATACAGGCTGCTCCAACCTGCTGTAAAATGCTTGATTTCGAGAGTGAGCGAAACTAATGAAAACATTGTTGGGGTAAAACCTAAAGGGAAAGACCTAGCACCAAATCCAATTTGCCATCTGATCTAACTTCTGGAGGCAGTCAAAATGAGTATTTGAATTCTTCCCTACCTTATTCCTGTGCTGAGATACAGGCTGCTCCAACCTGCTGTAAAATGCTTGATTTCCAGAGTGAGCGAAACTAATGAAAACATTGTTGGGGTAAAACCTAAAGGGAAAGACCTAGCACCAAATCCAATTTGCCATCTGATCTAACTTCTGGAGGCAGTCAAAATGATCCTTAGAATTCTTCCCTACCTTATTCCTGTGCTGAGATACAGGCTGCTCCAACCTGCTGTAAAATGCTTGATTTCGAGAGTGAGCGAAACTAATGAAAACATTGTTGGGGTAAAACCTAAAGGGAAAGACCTAGCACCAAATCCAATTTGCCATCTGATCTAACTTCTGGAGGCAGTCAAAATGATCCTTAGAATTCTTCCCTACCTTATTCCTGTGCTGAGATACAGGCTGCTCCAACCTGCTGTAAAATGCTTGATTTCCAGAGTGAGCGAAACTAATGAAAACATTGTTGGGGTAAAACCTAAAGGGAAAGACCTAGCACCAAATCCAATTTTCCATCTGATCTAACTTCTGGAGGCAGTCAAAATGATCCTTAGAATTCTTCCCTACCTTATTCCTGTGCTGAGATACAGGCTGCTCCAACCTGCTGTAAAATGCTTGATTTCGAGAGTGAGCGAAACTAATGAAAACATTGTTGGGGTAAAACCTAAAGGGAAAGACCTAGCACCAAATCCAATTTGCCATCTGATCTAACTTCTGGAGGCAGTCAAAATGATCCTTAGAATTCTTCCCTACCTTATTCCTGTGCTGAGATACAGGCTGCTCCAACCTGCTGTAAAATGCTTGATTTCGAGAGTGAGCGAAACTAATGAAAACATTGTTGGGGTAAAACCTAAAGGGAAAGACCTAGCACCAAATCCAATTTGCCATCTGATCTAACTTCTGGAGGCAGTCAAAATGATCCTTAGAATTCTTCCCTACCTTATTCCTGTGCTGAGATACAGGCTGCTCCAACCTGCTGTAAAATGCTTGATTTCGAGAGTGAGCGAAACTAATGAAAACATTGTTGGGGTAAAACCTAAAGGGAAAGACCTAGCACCAAATCCAATTTGCCATCTGATCTAACTTCTGGAGGCAGTCAAAATGATCCTTAGAATTCTTCCCTACCTTATTCCTGTGCTGAGATACAGGCTGCTCCAACCTGCTGTAAAATGCTTGATTTCCAGAGTGAGCGAAACTAATGAAAACATTGTTGGGGTAAAACCTAAAGGGAAAGACCTAGCACCAAATCCAATTTGCCATCTGATCTAACTTCTGGAGGCAGTCAAAATGAGCCTTAGAATTCTTCCCTACCTTATTCCTGTGCTGAGATACAGGCTGCTCCAACCTGCTGTAAAATGCTTGATTTCCAGAGTGCGCGAAACTAATGAAAACATTGTTGGGGTAAAACCTAAAGGGAAAGACCTAGCACCAAATCCAATTTGCCATCTGATCTAACTTCTGGAGGCAGTCAAAATGATCCTTAGAATTCTTCCCTACCTTATTCCTGTGCTGAGATACAGGCTGCTCCAACCTGCTGTAAAATGCTTGATTTCGAGAGTGAGCGAAACTAATGAAAACATTGTTGGGGTAAAACCTAAAGGGAAAGACCTAGCACCAAATCCAATTTGCCATCTGATCTAACTTCTGGAGGCAGTCAAAATGATCCTTAGAATTCTTCCCTACCTTATTCCTGTGCTGAGATACAGGCTGCTCCAACCTGCTGTAAAATGCTTGATTTCGAGAGTGAGCGAAACTAATGAAAACATTGTTGGGGTAAAACCTAAAGGGAAAGACCTAGCACCAAATCCAATTTGCCATCTGATCTAACTTCTGGAGGCAGTCAAAATGATCCTTAGAATTCTTCCCTACCTTATTCCTGTGCTGAGATACAGGCTGCTCCAACCTGCTGTAAAATGCTTGATTTCGAGAGTGAGCGAAACTAATGAAAACATTGTTGGGGTAAAACCTAAAGGGAAAGACCTAGCACCAAATCCAATTGGCCATCTGATCTAACTTCTGGAGGCAGTCAAAATGATCCTTAGAATTCTTCCCTACCTTATTCCTGTGCTGAGATACAGGCTGCTCCAACCTGCTGTAAAATGCTTGATTTCGAGAGTGAGCGAAACTAATGAAAACATTGTTGGGGTAAAACCTAAAGGGAAAGACCTAGCACCAAATCCAATTTGCCATCTGATCTAACTTCTGGAGGCAGTCAAAATGAGCCTTAGAATTCTTCCCTACCTTATTCCTGTGCTGAGATACAGGCTGCTCCAACCTGCTGTAAAATGCTTGATTTCCAGAGTGAGCGAAACTAATGAAAACATTGTTGGGGTAAAACCTAAAGGGAAAGACCTAGCACCAAATCCAATTTGCCATCTGATCTAACTTCTGGAGGCAGTCAAAATGAGCCTTAGAATTCTTCCCTACCTTATTCCTGTGCTGAGATACAGGCTGCTCCAACCTGCTGTAAAATGCTTGATTTCCAGAGTGAGCGAAACTAATGAAAACATTGTTGGGGTAAAACCTAAAGGGAAAGACCTAGCACCAAATCCAATTTGCCATCTGATCTAACTTCTGGAGGCAGTCAAAATGATCCTTAGAATTCTTCCCTACCTTATTCCTGTGCTGAGATACAGGCTGCTCCAACCTGCTGTAAAATGCTTGATTTCCAGAGTGAGCGAAACTAATGAAAACATTGTTGGGGTAAAACCTAAAGGGAAAGACCTAGCACCAAATCCAATTTGCCATCTGATCTAACTTCTGGAGGCAGTCAAAATGATCCTTAGAATTCTTCCCTACCTTATTCCTGTGCTGAGATACAGGCTGCTCCAACCTGCTGTAAAATCCTTGATTTCGAGAGTGAGCGAAACTAATGAAAACATTGTTGGGGTAAAACCTAAAGGGAAAGACCTAGCACCAAATCCAATTTGCCATCTGATCTAACTTCTGGAGGCAGTCAAAATGATCCTTAGAATTCTTCCCTACCTTATTCCTGTGCTGAGATACAGGCTGCTCCAACCTGCTGTAAAATGCTTGATTTCGAGAGTGAGCGAAACTAATGAAAACATTGTTGGGGTAAAACCTAAAGGGAAAGACCTAGCACCAAATCCAATTTGCCATCTGATCTAACTTCTGGAGGCAGTCAAAATGAGCCTTAGAATTCTTCCCTACCTTATTCCTGTGCTGAGATACAGGCTGCTCCAACCTGCTGTAAAATGCTTGATTTCGAGAGTGAGCGAAACTAATGAAAACATTGTTGGGGTAAAACCTAAAGGGAAAGACCTAGCACCAAATCCAATTTGCCATCTGATCTAACTTCTGGAGGCAGTCAAAATGAGCCTTAGAATTCTTCCCTACCTTATTCCTGTGCTGAGATACAGGCTGCTCCAACCTGCTGTAAAATGCTTGATTTCCAGAGTGAGCGAAACTAATGAAAACATTGTTGGGGTAAAACCTAAAGGGAAAGACCTAGCACCAAATCCAATTTGCCATCTGATCTAACTTCTGGAGGCAGTCAAAATGATCCTTAGAATTCTTCCCTACCTTATTCCTGTGCTGAGATACAGGCTGCTCCAACCTGCTGTAAAATGCTTGATTTCGAGAGTGAGCGAAACTAATGAAAACATTGTTGGGGTAAAACCTAAAGGGAAAGACCTAGCACCAAATCCAATTTGCCATCTGATCTAACTTCTGGAGGCAGTCAAAATGATCCTTAGAATTCTTCCCTACCTTATTCCTGTGCTGAGATACAGGCTGCTCCAACCTGCTGTAAAATGCTTGATTTCGAGAGTGAGCGAAACTAATGAAAACATTGTTGGGGTAAAACCTAAAGGGAAAGACCTAGCACCAAATCCAATTTGCCATCTGATCTAACTTCTGGAGGCAGTCAAAATGAGTATTTGAATTCTTCCCTACCTTATTCCTGTGCTGAGATACAGGCTGCTCCAACCTGCTGTAAAATGCTTGATTTCGAGAGTGAGCGAAACTAATGAAAACATTGTTGGGGTAAAACCTAAAGGGAAAGACCTAGCACCAAATCCAATTTGCCATCTGATCTAACTTCTGGAGGCAGTCAAAATGAGCCTTAGAATTCTTCCCTACCTTATTCCTGTGCTGAGATACAGGCTGCTCCAACCTGCTGTAAAATGCTTGATTTCGAGAGTGAGCGAAACTAATGAAAACATTGTTGGGGTAAAACCTAAAGGGAAAGACCTAGCACCAAATCCAATTTGCCATCTGATCTAACTTCTGGAGGCAGTCAAAATGAGTATTTGAATTCTTCCCTACCTTATTCCTGTGCTGAGATACAGGCTGCTCCAACCTGCTGTAAAATGCTTGATTTCGAGAGTGAGCGAAACTAATGAAAACATTGTTGGGGTAAAACCTAAAGGGAAAGACCTAGCACCAAATCCAATTTGCCATCTGATCTAACTTCTGGAGGCAGTCAAAATGATCCTTAGAATTCTTCCCTACCTTATTCCTGTGCTGAGATACAGGCTGCTCCAACCTGCTGTAAAATGCTTGATTTCGAGAGTGAGCGAAACTAATGAAAACATTGTTGGGGTAAAACCTAAAGGGAAAGACCTAGCACCAAATCCAATTTGCCATCTGATCTAACTTCTGGAGGCAGTCAAAATGAGTATTTGAATTCTTCCCTACCTTATTCCTGTGCTGAGATACAGGCTGCTCCAACCTGCTGTAAAATGCTTGATTTCGAGAGTGAGCGAAACTAATGAAAACATTGTTGGGGTAAAACCTAAAGGGAAAGACCTAGCACCAAATCCAATTTGCCATCTGATCTAACTTCTGGAGGCAGTCAAAATGATCCTTAGAATTCTTCCCTACCTTATTCCTGTGCTGAGATACAGGCTGCTCCAACCTGCTGTAAAATGCTTGATTTCGAGAGTGAGCGAAACTAATGAAAACATTGTTGGGGTAAAACCTAAAGGGAAAGACCTAGCACCAAATCCAATTTGCCATCTGATCTAACTTCTGGAGGCAGTCAAAATGAGTATTTGAATTCTTCCCTACCTTATTCCTGTGCTGAGATACAGGCTGCTCCAACCTGCTGTAAAATGCTTGATTTCGAGAGTGAGCGAAACTAATGAAAACATTGTTGGGGTAAAACCTAAAGGGAAAGACCTAGCACCAAATCCAATTTGCCATCTGATCTAACTTCTGGAGGCAGTCAAAATGATCCTTAGAATTCTTCCCTACCTTATTCCTGTGCTGAGATACAGGCTGCTCCAACCTGCTGTAAAATGCTTGATTTCGAGAGTGAGCGAAACTAATGAAAACATTGTTGGGGTAAAACCTAAAGGGAAAGACCTAGCACCAAATCCAATTTGCCATCTGATCTAACTTCTGGAGGCAGTCAAAATGATCCTTAGAATTCTTCCCTACCTTATTCCTGTGCTGAGATACAGGCTGCTCCAACCTGCTGTAAAATGCTTGATTTCGAGAGTGAGCGAAACTAATGAAAACATTGTTGGGGTAAAACCTAAAGGGAAAGACCTAGCACCAAATCCAATTTGCCATCTGATCTAACTTCTGGAGGCAGTCAAAATGATCCTTAGAATTCTTCCCTACCTTATTCCTGTGCTGAGATACAGGCTGCTCCAACCTGCTGTAAAATGCTTGATTTCGAGAGTGAGCGAAACTAATGAAAACATTGTTGGGGTAAAACCTAAAGGGAAAGACCTAGCACCAAATCCAATTTGCCATCTGATCTAACTTCTGGAGGCAGTCAAAATGAGCCTTAGAATTCTTCCCTACCTTATTCCTGTGCTGAGATACAGGCTGCTCCAACCTGCTGTAAAATGCTTGATTTCGAGAGTGAGCGAAACTAATGAAAACATTGTTGGGGTAAAACCTAAAGGGAAAGACCTAGCACCAAATCCAATTTGCCATCTGATCTAACTTCTGGAGGCAGTCAAAATGAGTATTTGAATTCTTCCCTACCTTATTCCTGTGCTGAGATACAGGCTGCTCCAACCTGCTGTAAAATGCTTGATTTCGAGAGTGAGCGAAACTAATGAAAACATTGTTGGGGTAAAACCTAAAGGGAAAGACCTAGCACCAAATCCAATTTGCCATCTGATCTAACTTCTGGAGGCAGTCAAAATGATCCTTAGAATTCTTCCCTACCTTATTCCTGTGCTGAGATACAGGCTGCTCCAACCTGCTGTAAAATGCTTGATTTCGAGAGTGAGCGAAACTAATGAAAACATTGTTGGGGTAAAACCTAAAGGGAAAGACCTAGCACCAAATCCAATTTGCCATCTGATCTAACTTCTGGAGGCAGTCAAAATGATCCTTAGAATTCTTCCCTACCTTATTCCTGTGCTGAGATACAGGCTGCTCCAACCTGCTGTAAAATGCTTGATTTCGAGAGTGAGCGAAACTAATGAAAACATTGTTGGGGTAAAACCTAAAGGGAAAGACCTAGCACCAAATCCAATTTGCCATCTGATCTAACTTCTGGAGGCAGTCAAAATGATCCTTAGAATTCTTCCCTACCTTATTCCTGTGCTGAGATACAGGCTGCTCCAACCTGCTGTAAAATGCTTGATTTCGAGAGTGAGCGAAACTAATGAAAACATTGTTGGGGTAAAACCTAAAGGGAAAGACCTAGCACCAAATCCAATTTGCCATCTGATCTAACATCTGGAGGCAGTCAAAATGATCCTTAGAATTCTTCCCTACCTTATTCCTGTGCTGAGATACAGGCTGCTCCAACCTGCTGTAAAATGCTTGATTTCGAGAGTGAGCGAAACTAATGAAAACATTGTTGGGGTAAAACCTAAAGGGAAAGGCCTAGCACCAAATTGCATTGGCCATCTGATCTAACTTCTGGAGGCAGTCAAAATGAGTATTTGAATTCTTCCCTACCTTATTCCTGTGCTGAGATACAGGCTGCTCCAACCTGCTGTAAAATGCTTGATTTTGAGAGTGAGCGAAACTAATGAAAACATTGTTGGGGTAAAACCTAAAGGGAAAGACCTAGCACCAAATCCAATTTGCCATCTGATCTAACTTCTGGAGGCAGTCAAAATGATCCTTAGAATTCTTCCCTACCTTATTCCTGTGCTGAGATACAGGCTGCTCCAACCTGCTGTAAAATGCTTGATTTCGAGAGTGAGCGAAACTAATGAAAACATTGTTGGGGTAAAACCTAAAGGGAAAGACCTAGCACCAAATCCAATTTGCCATCTGATCTAACTTCTGGAGGCAGTCAAAATGAGTATTTGAATTCTTCCCTACCTTATTCCTGTGCTGAGATACAGGCTGCTCCAACCTGCTGTAAAATGCTTGATTTCGAGAGTGAGCGAAACTAATGAAAACATTGTTGGGGTAAAACCTAAAGGGAAAGACCTAGCACCAAATCCAATTTGCCATCTGATCTAACTTCTGGAGGCAGTCAAAATGATCCTTAGAATTCTTCCCTACCTTATTCCTGTGCTGAGATACAGGCTGCTCCAACCTGCTGTAAAATGCTTGATTTCGAGAGTGAGCGAAACTAATGAAAACATTGTTGGGGTAAAACCTAAAGGGAAAGACCTAGCACCAAATCCAATTTGCCATCTGATCTAACTTCTGGAGGCAGTCAAAATGAGTATTTGAATTCTTCCCTACCTTATTCCTGTGCTGAGATACAGGCTGCTCCAACCTGCTGTAAAATGCTTGATTTCGAGAGTGAGCGAAACTAATGAAAACATTGTTGGGGTAAAACCTAAAGGGAAAGACCTAGCACCAAATCCAATTTGCCATCTGATCTAACTTCTGGAGGCAGTCAAAATGATCCTTAGAATTCTTCCCTACCTTATTCCTGTGCTGAGATACAGGCTGCTCCAACCTGCTGTAAAATGCTTGATTTCGAGAGTGAGCGAAACTAATGAAAACATTGTTGGGGTAAAACCTAAAGGGAAAGACCTAGCACCAAATCCAATTTGCCATCTGATCTAACTTCTGGAGGCAGTCAAAATGATCCTTAGAATTCTTCCCTACCTTATTCCTGTGCTGAGATACAGGCTGCTCCAACCTGCTGTAAAATGCTTGATTTCGAGAGTGAGCGAAACTAATGAAAACATTGTTGGGGTAAAACCTAAAGGGAAAGACCTAGCACCAAATCCAATTTGCCATCTGATCTAACTTCTGGAGGCAGTCAAAATGAGTATTTGAATTCTTCCCTACCTTATTCCTGTGCTGAGATACAGGCTGCTCCAACCTGCTGTAAAATGCTTGATTTCGAGAGTGAGCGAAACTAATGAAAACATTGTTGGGGTAAAACCTAAAGGGAAAGACCTAGCACCAAATCCAATTTGCCATCTGATCTAACATCTGGAGGCAGTCAAAATGATCCTTAGAATTCTTCCCTACCTTATTCCTGTGCTGAGATACAGGCTGCTCCAACCTGCTGTAAAATGCTTGATTTCGAGAGTGAGCGAAACTAATGAAAACATTGTTGGGGTAAAACCTAAAGGGAAAGGCCTAGCACCAAATTGCATTGGCCATCTGATCTAACTTCTGGAGGCAGTCAAAATGAGTATTTGAATTCTTCCCTACCTTATTCCTGTGCTGAGATACAGGCTGCTCCAACCTGCTGTAAAATGCTTGATTTCCAGAGTGAGCGAAACTAATGAAAACATTGTTGGGGTAAAACCTAAAGGGAAAGACCTAGCACCAAATCCAATTTGCCATCTGATCTAACTTCTGGAGGCAGTCAAAATGATCCTTAGAATTCTTCCCTACCTTATTCCTGTGCTGAGATACAGGCTGCTCCAACCTGCTGTAAAATGCTTGATTTCGAGAGTGAGCGAAACTAATGAAAACATTGTTGGGGTAAAACCTAAAGGGAAAGACCTAGCACCAAATCCAATTTGCCATATGATCTAACTTCTGGAGGCAGTCAAAATGATCCTTAGAATTCTTCCCTACCTTATTCCTGTGCTGAGATACAGGCTGCTCCAACCTGCTGTAAAATGCTTGATTTCGAGAGTGAGCGAAACTAATGAAAACATTGTTGGGGTAAAACCTAAAGGGAAAGACCTAGCACCAAATCAAATTTGCCATCTGATCTAACTTCTGGAGGCAGTCAAAATGATCCTTAGAATTCTTCCCTACCTTATTCCTGTGCTGAGATACAGGCTGCTCCAACCTGCTGTAAAATGCTTGATTTCGAGAGTGAGCGAAACTAATGAAAACATTGTTGGGGTAAAACCTAAAGGGAAAGACCTAGCACCAAATCCAATTTGCCATCTGATCTAACTTCTGGAGGCAGTCAAAATGATCCTTAGAATTCTTCCCTACCTTATTCCTGTGCTGAGATACAGGCTGCTCCAACCTGCTGTAAAATGCTTGATTTCGAGAGTGAGCGAAACTAATGAAAACATTGTTGGGGTAAAACCTAAAGGGAAAGACCTAGCACCAAATCCAATTGGCCATCTGATCTAACTTCTGGAGGCAGTCAAAATGATCCTTAGAATTCTTCCCTACCTTATTCCTGTGCTGAGATACAGGCTGCTCCAACCTGCTGTAAAATGCTTGATTTCGAGAGTGAGCGAAACTAATGAAAACATTGTTGGGGTAAAACCTAAAGGGAAAGACCTAGCACCAAATCCAATTTGCCATCTGATCTAACTTCTGGAGGCAGTCAAAATGATCCTTAGAATTCTTCCCTACCTTATTCCTGTGCTGAGATACAGGCTGCTCCAACCTGCTGTAAAATGCTTGATTTCCAGAGTGAGCGAAACTAATGAAAACATTGTTGGGGTAAAACCTAAAGGGAAAGACCTAGCACCAAATCCAATTTGCCATCTGATCTAACTTCTGGAGGCAGTCAAAATGATCCTTAGAATTCTTCCCTACCTTATTCCTGTGCTGAGATACAGGCTGCTCCAACCTGCTGTAAAATGCTTGATTTCGAGAGTGAGCGAAACTAATGAAAACATTGTTGGGGTAAAACCTAAAGGGAAAGACCTAGCACCAAATCCAATTTGCCATCTGATCTAACTTCTGGAGGCAGTCAAAATGAGTAT
Organism: Melanerpes formicivorus; assembly: GCF_026170545.1. Classification (NCBI taxonomy): domain Eukaryota; kingdom Metazoa; phylum Chordata; class Aves; order Piciformes; family Picidae; genus Melanerpes; species Melanerpes formicivorus. Next base: position 69,626 of record NW_027143113.1, read on the forward strand.
TTGAATTCTTCCCTACCTTATTCCTGTGCTGAGATACAGGCTGCTCCAACCTGCTGTAAAATGCTTGATTTCGAGAGTGAGCGAAACTAATGAAAACATTGTTGGGGTAAAACCTAAAGGGAAAGACCTAGCACCAAATCCAATTTGCCATCTGATCTAACTTCTGGAGGCAGTCAAAATGAGTATTTGAATTCTTCCCTACCTTATTCCTGTGCTGAGATACAGGCTGCTCCAACCTGCTGTAAAATGCTTGATTTCGAGAGTGAGCGAAACTAATGAAAACATTGTTGGGGTAAAACCTAAAGGGAAAGACCTAGCACCAAATCCAATTTGCCATCTGATCTAACTTCTGGAGGCAGTCAAAATGATCCTTAGAATTCTTCCCTACCTTATTCCTGTGCTGAGATACAGGCTGCTCCAACCTGCTGTAAAATGCTTGATTTCGAGAGTGAGCGAAACTAATGAAAACATTGTTGGGGTAAAACCTAAAGGGAAAGACCTAGCACCAAATCCAATTTGCCATCTGATCTAACTTCTGGAGGCAGTCAAAATGAGTATTTGAATTCTTCCCTACCTTATTCCTGTGCTGAGATACAGGCTGCTCCAACCTGCTGTAAAATGCTTGATTTCGAGAGTGAGCGAAACTAATGAAAACATTGTTGGGGTAAAACCTAAAGGGAAAGACCTAGCACCAAATCCAATTTGCCATCTGATCTAACATCTGGAGGCAGTCAAAATGATCCTTAGAATTCTTCCCTACCTTATTCCTGTGCTGAGATACAGGCTGCTCCAACCTGCTGTAAAATGCTTGATTTCGAGAGTGAGCGAAACTAATGAAAACATTGTTGGGGTAAAACCTAAAGGGAAAGGCCTAGCACCAAATTGCATTGGCCATCTGATCTAACTTCTGGAGGCAGTCAAAATGAGTATTTGAATTCTTCCCTACCTTATTCCTGTGCTGAGATACAGGCTGCTCCAACCTGCTGTAAAATGCTTGATTTCGAGAGTGAGCGAAACTAATGAAAACATTGTTGGGGTAAAACCTAAAGGGAAAGACCTAGCACCAAATCCAATTTGCCATCTGATCTAACTTCTGGAGGCAGTCAAAATGATCCTTAGAATTCTTCCCTACCTTATTCCTGTGCTGAGATACAGGCTGCTCCAACCTGCTGTAAAATGCTTGATTTCGAGAGTGAGCGAAACTAATGAAAACATTGTTGGGGTAAAACCTAAAGGGAAAGACCTAGCACCAAATCCAATTTGCCATCTGATCTAACTTCTGGAGGCAGTCAAAATGATCCTTAGAATTCTTCCCTACCTTATTCCTGTGCTGAGATACAGGCTGCTCCAACCTGCTGTAAAATGCTTGATTTCGAGAGTGAGCGAAACTAATGAAAACATTGTTGGGGTAAAACCTAAAGGGAAAGACCTAGCACCAAATCCAATTTGCCATCTGATCTAACTTCTGGAGGCAGTCAAAATGATCCTTAGAATTCTTCCCTACCTTATTCCTGTGCTGAGATACAGGCTGCTCCAACCTGCTGTAAAATGCTTGATTTCGAGAGTGAGCGAAACTAATGAAAACATTGTTGGGGTAAAACCTAAAGGGAAAGACCTAGCACCAAATCCAATTTGCCATCTGATCTAACTTCTGGAGGCAGTCAAAATGATCCTTAGAATTCTTCCCTACCTTATTCCTGTGCTGAGATACAGGCTGCTCCAACCTGCTGTAAAATGCTTGATTTCCAGAGTGAGCGAAACTAATGAAAACATTGTTGGGGTAAAACCTAAAGGGAAAGACCTAGCACCAAATCCAATTTGCCATCTGATCTAACTTCTGGAGGCAGTCAAAATGATCCTTAGAATTCTTCCCTACCTTATTCCTGTGCTGAGATACAGGCTGCTCCAACCTGCTGTAAAATGCTTGATTTCCAGAGTGAGCGAAACTAATGAAAACATTGTTGGGGTAAAACCTAAAGGGAAAGACCTAGCACCAAATCCAATTTGCCATCTGATCTAACTTCTGGAGGCAGTCAAAATGATCCTTAGAATTCTTCCCTACCTTATTCCTGTGCTGAGATACAGGCTGCTCCAACCTGCTGTAAAATGCTTGATTTCCAGAGTGAGCGAAACTAATGAAAACATTGTTGGGGTAAAACCTAAAGGGAAAGACCTAGCACCAAATCCAATTTGCCATCTGATCTAACTTCTGGAGGCAGTCAAAATGAGCCTTAGAATTCTTCCCTACCTTATTCCTGTGCTGAGATACAGGCTGCTCCAACCTGCTGTAAAATGCTTGATTTCGAGAGTGAGCGAAACTAATGAAAACATTGTTGGGGTAAAACCTAAAGGGAAAGACCTAGCACCAAATCCAATTTGCCATCTGATCTAACTTCTGGAGGCAGTCAAAATGATCCTTAGAATTCTTCCCTACCTTATTCCTGTGCTGAGATACAGGCTGCTCCAACCTGCTGTAAAATGCTTGATTTCGAGAGTGAGCGAAACTAATGAAAACATTGTTGGGGTAAAACCTAAAGGGAAAGACCTAGCACCAAATCCAATTTGCCATCTGATCTAACTTCTGGAGGCAGTCAAAATGATCCTTAGAATTCTTCCCTACCTTATTCCTGTGCTGAGATACAGGCTGCTCCAACCTGCTGTAAAATGCTTGATTTCCAGAGTGAGCGAAACTAATGAAAACATTGTTGGGGTAAAACCTAAAGGGAAAGACCTAGCACCAAATCCAATTTGCCATCTGATCTAACTTCTGGAGGCAGTCAAAATGATCCTTAGAATTCTTCCCTACCTTATTCCTGTGCTGAGATACAGGCTGCTCCAACCTGCTGTAAAATGCTTGATTTCCAGAGTGAGCGAAACTAATGAAAACATTGTTGGGGTAAAACCTAAAGGGAAAGACCTAGCACCAAATCCAATTTGCCATATGATCTAACTTCTGGAGGCAGTCAAAATGATCCTTAGAATTCTTCCCTACCTTATTCCTGTGCTGAGATACAGGCTGCTCCAACCTGCTGTAAAATGCTTGATTTCGAGAGTGAGCGAAACTAATGAAAACATTGTTGGGGTAAAACCTAAAGGGAAAGACCTAGCACCAAATCCAATTTGCCATCTGATCTAACTTCTGGAGGCAGTCAAAATGATCCTTAGAATTCTTCCCTACCTTATTCCTGTGCTGAGATACAGGCTGCTCCAACCTGCTGTAAAATGCTTGATTTCGAGAGTGAGCGAAACTAATGAAAACATTGTTGGGGTAAAACCTAAAGGGAAAGACCTAGCACCAAATCCAATTTGCCATCTGATCTAACTTCTGGAGGCAGTCAAAATGATCCTTAGAATTCTTCCCTACCTTATTCCTGTGCTGAGATACAGGCTGCTCCAACCTGCTGTAAAATGCTTGATTTCGAGAGTGAGCGAAACTAATGAAAACATTGTTGGGGTAAAACCTAAAGGGAAAGACCTAGCACCAAATCCAATTTGCCATCTGATCTAACTTCTGGAGGCAGTCAAAATGATCCTTAGAATTCTTCCCTACCTTATTCCTGTGCTGAGATACAGGCTGCTCCAACCTGCTGTAAAATGCTTGATTTCGAGAGTGAGCGAAACTAATGAAAACATTGTTGGGGTAAAACCTAAAGGGAAAGACCTAGCACCAAATCCAATTTGCCATCTGATCTAACTTCTGGAGGCAGTCAAAATGAGTATTTGAATTCTTCCCTACCTTATTCCTGTGCTGAGATACAGGCTGCTCCAACCTGCTGTAAAATGCTTGATTTCGAGAGTGAGCGAAACTAATGAAAACATTGTTGGGGTAAAACCTAAAGGGAAAGACCTAGCACCAAATCCAATTTGCCATCTGATCTAACTTCTGGAGGCAGTCAAAATGATCCTTAGAATTCTTCCCTACCTTATTCCTGTGCTGAGATACAGGCTGCTCCAACCTGCTGTAAAATGCTTGATTTCGAGAGTGAGCGAAACTAATGAAAACATTGTTGGGGTAAAACCTAAAGGGAAAGGCCTAGCACCAAATTGCATTGGCCATCTGATCTAACTTCTGGAGGCAGTCAAAATGAGTATTTGAATTCTTCCCTACCTTATTCCTGTGCTGAGATACAGGCTGCTCCAACCTGCTGTAAAATGCTTGATTTCGAGAGTGAGCGAAACTAATGAAAACATTGTTGGGGTAAAACCTAAAGGGAAAGACCTAGCACCAAATCCAATTTGCCATCTGATCTAACTTCTGGAGGCAGTCAAAATGATCCTTAGAATTCTTCCCTACCTTATTCCTGTGCTGAGATACAGGCTGCTCCAACCTGCTGTAAAATGCTTGATTTCGAGAGTGAGCGAAACTAATGAAAACATTGTTGGGGTAAAACCTAAAGGGAAAGACCTAGCACCAAATCCAATTTGCCATCTGATCTAACTTCTGGAGGCAGTCAAAATGATCCTTAGAATTCTTCCCTACCTTATTCCTGTGCTGAGATACAGGCTGCTCCAACCTGCTGTAAAATGCTTGATTTCGAGAGTGAGCGAAACTAATGAAAACATTGTTGGGGTAAAACCTAAAGGGAAAGACCTAGCACCAAATCCAATTTGCCATCTGATCTAACATCTGGAGGCAGTCAAAATGATCCTTAGAATTCTTCCCTACCTTATTCCTGTGCTGAGATACAGGCTGCTCCAACCTGCTGTAAAATGCTTGATTTCGAGAGTGAGCGAAACTAATGAAAACATTGTTGGGGTAAAACCTAAAGGGAAAGGCCTAGCACCAAATTGCATTGGCCATCCGATCTAACTTCTGGAGGCAGTCAAAATGATCCTTAGAATTCTTCCCTACCTTATTCCTGTGCTGAGATACAGGCTGCTCCAACCTGCTGTAAAATGCTTGATTTCGAGAGTGAGCGAAACTAATGAAAACATTGTTGGGGTAAAACCTAAAGGGAAAGACCTAGCACCAAATCCAATTTGCCATCTGATCTAACTTCTGGAGGCAGTCAAAATGATCCTTAGAATTCTTCCCTACCTTATTCCTGTGCTGAGATACAGGCTGCTCCAACCTGCTGTAAAATGCTTGATTTCGAGAGTGAGCGAAACTAATGAAAACATTGTTGGGGTAAAACCTAAAGGGAAAGACCTAGCACCAAATCCAATTTGCCATCTGATCTAACTTCTGGAGGCAGTCAAAATGATCCTTAGAATTCTTCCCTACCTTATTCCTGTGCTGAGATACAGGCTGCTCCAACCTGCTGTAAAATGCTTGATTTCGAGAGTGAGCGAAACTAATGAAAACATTGTTGGGGTAAAACCTAAAGGGAAAGACCTAGCACCAAATCCAATTTGCCATCTGATCTAACTTCTGGAGGCAGTCAAAATGAGCCTTAGAATTCTTCCCTACCTTATTCCTGTGCTGAGATACAGGCTGCTCCAACCTGCTGTAAAATGCTTGATTTCGAGAGTGAGCGAAACTAATGAAAACATTGTTGGGGTAAAACCTAAAGGGAAAGACCTAGCACCAAATCCAATTTGCCATCTGATCTAACTTCTGGAGGCAGTCAAAATGAGCCTTAGAATTCTTCCCTACCTTATTCCTGTGCTGAGATACAGGCTGCTCCAACCTGCTGTAAAATGCTTGATTTCGAGAGTGAGCGAAACTAATGAAAACATTGTTGGGGTAAAACCTAAAGGGAAAGACCTAGCACCAAATCCAATTTGCCATCTGATCTAACTTCTGGAGGCAGTCAAAATGATCCTTAGAATTCTTCCCTACCTTATTCCTGTGCTGAGATACAGGCTGCTCCAACCTGCTGTAAAATGCTTGATTTCCAGAGTGAGCGAAACTAATGAAAACATTGTTGGGGTAAAACCTAAAGGGAAAGACCTAGCACCAAATCCAATTTGCCATCTGATCTAACTTCTGGAGGCAGTCAAAATGATCCTTAGAATTCTTCCCTACCTTATTCCTGTGCTGAGATACAGGCTGCTCCAACCTGCTGTAAAATGCTTGATTTCCAGAGTGAGCGAAACTAATGAAAACATTGTTGGGGTAAAACCTAAAGGGAAAGACCTAGCACCAAATCCAATTTGCCATCTGATCTAACTTCTGGAGGCAGTCAAAATGATCCTTAGAATTCTTCCCTACCTTATTCCTGTGCTGAGATACAGGCTGCTCCAACCTGCTGTAAAATGCTTGATTTCCAGAGTGAGCGAAACTAATGAAAACATTGTTGGGGTAAAACCTAAAGGGAAAGACCTAGCACCAAATCCAATTTGCCATCTGATCTAACTTCTGGAGGCAGTCAAAATGATCCTTAGAATTCTTCCCTACCTTATTCCTGTGCTGAGATACAGGCTGCTCCAACCTGCTGTAAAATGCTTGATTTCGAGAGTGAGCGAAACTAATGAAAACATTGTTGGGGTAAAACCTAAAGGGAAAGACCTAGCACCAAATCCAATTGGCCATCTGATCTAACTTCTGGAGGCAGTCAAAATGATCCTTAGAATTCTTCCCTACCTTATTCCTGTGCTGAGATACAGGCTGCTCCAACCTGCTGTAAAATGTTTGATTTCGAGAGTGAGCGAAACTAATGAAAACATTGTTGGGGTAAAACCTAAAGGGAAAGACCTAGCACCAAATCCAATTGGCCATCTGATCTAACTTCTGGAGGCAGTCAAAATGATCCTTAGAATTCTTCCCTACCTTATTCCTGTGCTGAGATACAGGCTGCTCCAACCTGCTGTAAAATGCTTGATTTCGAGAGTGAGCGAAACTAATGAAAACATTGTTGGGGTAAAACCTAAAGGGAAAGACCTAGCACCAAATCCAATTTGCCATCTGATCTAACTTCTGGAGGCAGTCAAAATGAGCCTTAGAATTCTTCCCTACCTTATTCCTGTGCTGAGATACAGGCTGCTCCAACCTGCTGTAAAATGCTTGATTTCGAGAGTGAGCGAAACTAATGAAAACATTGTTGGGGTAAAACCTAAAGGGAAAGACCTAGCACCAAATCCAATTTGCCATCTGATCTAACTTCTGGAGGCAGTCAAAATGATCCTTAGAATTCTTCCCTACCTTATTCCTGTGCTGAGATACAGGGTGCTCCAACCTGCTGTAAAATGCTTGATTTCCAGAGTGAGCGAAACTAATGAAAACATTGTTGGGGTAAAACCTAAAGGGAAAGACCTAGCACCAAATCCAATTTGCCATCTGATCTAACTTCTGGAGGCAGTCAAAATGAGCCTTAGAATTCTTCCCTACCTTATTCCTGTGCTGAGATACAGGCTGCTCCAACCTGCTGTAAAATGCTTGATTTCCAGAGTGAGCGAAACTAATGAAAACATTGTTGGGGTAAAACCTAAAGGGAAAGACCTAGCACCAAATCCAATTTGCCATCTGATCTAACTTCTGGAGGCAGTCAAAATGATCCTTAGAATTCTTCCCTACCTTATTCCTGTGCTGAGATACAGGCTGCTCCAACCTGCTGTAAAATGCTTGATTTCGAGAGTGAGCGAAACTAATGAAAACATTGTTGGGGTAAAACCTAAAGGGAAAGACCTAGCACCAAATCCAATTTGCCATCTGATCTAACTTCTGGAGGCAGTCAAAATGAGCCTTAGAATTCTTCCCTACCTTATTCCTGTGCTGAGATACAGGCTGCTCCAACCTGCTGTAAAATGCTTGATTTCGAGAGTGAGCGAAACTAATGAAAACATTGTTGGGGTAAAACCTAAAGGGAAAGACCTAGCACCAAATCCAATTTGCCATCTGATCTAACTTCTGGAGGCAGTCAAAATGATCCTTAGAATTCTTCCCTACCTTATTCCTGTGCTGAGATACAGGCTGCTCCAACCTGCTGTAAAATGCTTGATTTCGAGAGTGAGCGAAACTAATGAAAACATTGTTGGGGTAAAACCTAAAGGGAAAGACCTAGCACCAAATCCAATTTGCCATCTGATCTAACTTCTGGAGGTAGTCAAAATGAGTATTTGAATTCTTCCCTACCTTATTCCTGTGCTGAGATACAGGCTGCTCCAACCTGCTGTAAAATGCTTGATTTCGAGAGTGAGCGAAACTAATGAAAACATTGTTGGGGTAAAACCTAAAGGGAAAGACCTAGCACCAAATCCAATTTGCCATCTGATCTAACTTCTGGAGGCAGTCAAAATGAGTATTTGAATTCTTCCCTACCTTATTCCTGTGCTGAGATACAGGCTGCTCCAACCTGCTGTAAAATGCTTGATTTCGAGAGTGAGCGAAACTAATGAAAACATTGTTGGGGTAAAACCTAAAGGGAAAGACCTAGCACCAAATCCAATTTGCCATCTGATCTAACTTCTGGAGGCAGTCAAAATGATCCTTAGAATTCTTCCCTACCTTATTCCTGTGCTGAGATACAGGCTGCTCCAACCTGCTGTAAAATGCTTGATTTCGAGAGTGAGCGAAACTAATGAAAACATTGTTGGGGTAAAACCTAAAGGGAAAGACCTAGCACCAAATCCAATTTGCCATCTGATCTAACTTCTGGAGGCAGTCAAAATGATCCTTAGAATTCTTCCCTACCTTATTCCTGTGCTGAGATACAGGCTGCTCCAACCTGCTGTAAAATGCTTGATTTCGAGAGTGAGCGAAACTAATGAAAACATTGTTGGGGTAAAACCTAAAGGGAAAGACCTAGCACCAAATCCAATTTGCCATCTGATCTAACTTCTGGAGGCAGTCAAAATGATCCTTAGAATTCTTCCCTACCTTATTCCTGTGCTGAGATACAGGCTGCTCCAACCTGCTGTAAAATGCTTGATTTCCAGAGTGAGCGAAACTAATGAAAACATTGTTGGGGTAAAACCTAAAGGGAAAGACCTAGCACCAAATCCAATTTGCCATCTGATCTAACTTCTGGAGGCAGTCAAAATGATCCTTAGAATTCTTCCCTACCTTATTCCTGTGCTGAGATACAGGCTGCTCCAACCTGCTGTAAAATGCTTGATTTTGAGAGTGAGCGAAACTAATGAAAACATTGTTGGGGTAAAACCTAAAGGGAAAGGCCTAGCACCAAATCCAATTTGCCATCTGATCTAACTTCTGGAGGCAGTCAAAATGATCCTTAGAATTCTTCCCTACCTTATTCCTGTGCTGAGATACAGGCTGCTCCAACCTGCTGTAAAATGCTTGATTTCGAGAGTGAGCGAAACTAATGAAAACATTGTTGGGGTAAAACCTAAAGGGAAAGACCTAGCACCAAATCCAATTTGCCATCTGATCTAACTTCTGGAGGCAGTCAAAATGATCCTTAGAATTCTTCCCTACCTTATTCCTGTGCTGAGATACAGGCTGCTCCAACCTGCTGTAAAATGCTTGATTTCGAGAGTGAGCGAAACTAATGAAAACATTGTTGGGGTAAAACCTAAAGGGAAAGACCTAGCACCAAATCCAATTTGCCATCTGATCTAACTTCTGGAGGCAGTCAAAATGATCCTTAGAATTCTTCCCTACCTTATTCCTGTGCTGAGATACAGGCTGCTCCAACCTGCTGTAAAATGCTTGATTTCGAGAGTGAGCGAAACTAATGAAAACATTGTTGGGGTAAAACCTAAAGGGAAAGACCTAGCACCAAATCCAATTTGCCATCTGATCTAACTTCTGGAGGCAGTCAAAATGATCCTTAGAATTCTTCCCTACCTTATTCCTGTGCTGAGATACAGGCTGCTCCAACCTGCTGTAAAATGCTTGATTTCGAGAGTGAGCGAAACTAATGAAAACATTGTTGGGGTAAAACCTAAAGGGAAAGACCTAGCACCAAATCCAATTTGCCATCTGATCTAACTTCTGGAGGCAGTCAAAATGATCCTTAGAATTCTTCCCTACCTTATTCCTGTGCTGAGATACAGGCTGCTCCAACCTGCTGTAAAATGCTTGATTTCGAGAGTGAGCGAAACTAATGAAAACATTGTTGGGGTAAAACCTAAAGGGAAAGACCTAGCACCAAATCCAATTTGCCATCTGATCTAACTTCTGGAGGCAGTCAAAATGAGCCTTAGAATTCTTCCCTACCTTATTCCTGTGCTGAGATACAGGCTGCTCCAACCTGCTGTAAAATGCTTGATTTCGAGAGTGAGCGAAACTAATGAAAACATTGTTGGGGTAAAACCTAAAGGGAAAGACCTAGCACCAAATCCAATTTGCCATCTGATCTAACTTCTGGAGGCAGTCAAAATGATCCTTAGAATTCTTCCCTACCTTATTCCTGTGCTGAGATACAGGCTGCTCCAACCTGCTGTAAAATGCTTGATTTCCAGAGTGAGCGAAACTAATGAAAACATTGTTGGGGTAAAACCTAAAGGGAAAGACCTAGCACCAAATCCAATTTGCCATCTGATCTAACTTCTGGAGGCAGTCAAAATGATCCTTAGAATTCTTCCCTACCTTATTCCTGTGCTGAGATACAGGCTGCTCCAACCTGCTGTAAAATGCTTGATTTCGAGAGTGAGCGAAACTAATGAAAACATTGTTGGGGTAAAACCTAAAGGGAAAGACCTAGCACCAAATCCAATTTGCCATCTGATCTAACTTCTGGAGGCAGTCAAAATGATCCTTAGAATTCTTCCCTACCTTATTCCTGTGCTGAGATACAGGCTGCTCCAACCTGCTGTAAAATGCTTGATTTCGAGAGTGAGCGAAACTAATGAAAACATTGTTGGGGTAAAACCTAAAGGGAAAGACCTAGCACCAAATCCAATTTGCCATCTGATCTAACTTCTGGAGGCAGTCAAAATGATCCTTAGAATTCTTCCCTACCTTATTCCTGTGCTGAGATACAGGCTGCTCCAACCTGCTGTAAAATGCTTGATTTCGAGAGTGAGCGAAACTAATGAAAACATTGTTGGGGTAAAACCTAAAGGGAAAGACCTAGCACCAAATCCAATTTGCCATCTGATCTAACTTCTGGAGGCAGTCAAAATGAGTATTTGAATTCTTCCCTACCTTATTCCTGTGCTGAGATACAGGCTGCTCCAACCTGCTGTAAAATGCTTGATTTCGAGAGTGAGCGAAACTAATGAAAACATTGTTGGGGTAAAACCTAAAGGGAAAGACCTAGCACCAAATCCAATTTGCCATCTGATCTAACTTCTGGAGGTAGTCAAAATGAGTATTTGAATTCTTCCCTACCTTATTCCTGTGCTGAGATACAGGCTGCTCCAACCTGCTGTAAAATGCTTGATTTCGAGAGTGAGCGAAACTAATGAAAACATTGTTGGGGTAAAACCTAAAGGGAAAGACCTAGCACCAAATCCAATTTGCCATCTGATCTAACTTCTGGAGGCAGTCAAAATGAGTATTTGAATTCTTCCCTACCTTATTCCTGTGCTGAGATACAGGCTGCTCCAACCTGCTGTAAAATGCTTGATTTCGAGAGTGAGCGAAACTAATGAAAACATTGTTGGGGTAAAACCTAAAGGGAAAGACCTAGCACCAAATCCAATTTGCCATCTGATCTAACTTCTGGAGGCAGTCAAAATGATCCTTAGAATTCTTCCCTACCTTATTCCTGTGCTGAGATACAGGCTGCTCCAACCTGCTGTAAAATGCTTGATTTCCAGAGTGAGCGAAACTAATGAAAACATTGTTGGGGTAAAACCTAAAGGGAAAGACCTAGCACCAAATCCAATTTGCCATCTGATCTAACTTCTGGAGGCAGTCAAAATGATCCTTAGAATTCTTCCCTACCTTATTCCTGTGCTGAGATACAGGCTGCTCCAACCTGATGTAAAATGCTTGATTTCGAGAGTGAGCGAAACTAATGAAAACATTGTTGGGGTAAAACCTAAAGGGAAAGACCTAGCACCAAATCCAATTTGCCATCTGATCTAACTTCTGGAGGCAGTCAAAATGATCCTTAGAATTCTTCCCTACCTTATTCCTGTGCTGAGATACAGGGTGCTCCAACCTGCTGTAAAATGCTTGATTTCCAGAGTGAGCGAAACTAATGAAAACATTGTTGGGGTAAAACCTAAAGGGAAAGACCTAGCACCAAATCCAATTTGCCATCTGATCTAACTTCTGGAGGCAGTCAAAATGATCCTTAGAATTCTTCCCTACCTTATTCCTGTGCTGAGATACAGGCTGCTCCAACCTGCTGTAAAATGCTTGATTTCCAGAGTGAGCGAAACTAATGAAAACATTGTTGGGGTAAAACCTAAAGGGAAAGACCTAGCACCAAATCCAATTTGCCATCTGATCTAACTTCTGGAGGCAGTCAAAATGATCCTTAGAATTCTTCCCTACCTTATTCCTGTGCTGAGATACAGGCTGCTCCAACCTGCTGTAAAATGCTTGATTTCGAGAGTGAGCGAAACTAATGAAAACATTGTTGGGGTAAAACCTAAAGGGAAAGACCTAGCACCAAATCCAATTTGCCATCTGATCTAACTTCTGGAGGCAGTCAAAATGATCCTTAGAATTCTTCCCTACCTTATTCCTGTGCTGAGATACAGGCTGCTCCAACCTGCTGTAAAATGCTTGATTTCGAGAGTGAGCGAAACTAATGAAAACATTGTTGGGGTAAAACCTAAAGGGAAAGACCTAGCACCAAATCCAATTTGCCATCTGATCTAACTTCTGGAGGCAGTCAAAATGAGCCTTAGAATTCTTCCCTACCTTATTCCTGTGCTGAGATACAGGCTGCTCCAACCTGCTGTAAAATGCTTGATTTCGAGAGTGAGCGAAACTAATGAAAACATTGTTGGGGTAAAACCTAAAGGGAAAGACCTAGCACCAAATCCAATTTGCCATCTGATCTAACTTCTGGAGGCAGTCAAAATGAGTATTTGAATTCTTCCCTACCTTATTCCTGTGCTGAGATACAGGCTGCTCCAACCTGCTGTAAAATGCTTGATTTCGAGAGTGAGCGAAACTAATGAAAACATTGTTGGGGTAAAACCTAAAGGGAAAGACCTAGCACCAAATCCAATTTGCCATCTGATCTAACTTCTGGAGGTAGTCAAAATGAGTATTTGAATTCTTCCCTACCTTATTCCTGTGCTGAGATACAGGCTGCTCCAACCTGCTGTAAAATGCTTGATTTCGAGAGTGAGCGAAACTAATGAAAACATTGTTGGGGTAAAACCTAAAGGGAAAGACCTAGCACCAAATCCAATTTGCCATCTGATCTAACTTCTGGAGGCAGTCAAAATGAGTATTTGAATTCTTCCCTACCTTATTCCTGTGCTGAGATACAGGCTGCTCCAACCTGCTGTAAAATGCTTGATTTCGAGAGTGAGCGAAACTAATGAAAACATTGTTGGGGTAAAACCTAAAGGGAAAGACCTAGCACCAAATCCAATTTGCCATCTGATCTAACTTCTGGAGGCAGTCAAAATGATCCTTAGAATTCTTCCCTACCTTATTCCTGTGCTGAGATACAGGCTGCTCCAACCTGCTGTAAAATGCTTGATTTCGAGAGTGAGCGAAACTAATGAAAACATTGTTGGGGTAAAACCTAAAGGGAAAGACCTAGCACCAAATCCAATTTGCCATCTGATCTAACTTCTGGAGGCAGTCAAAATGATCCTTAGAATTCTTCCCTACCTTATTCCTGTGCTGAGATACAGGCTGCTCCAACCTGCTGTAAAATGCTTGATTTCGAGAGTGAGCGAAACTAATGAAAACATTGTTGGGGTAAAACCTAAAGGGAAAGACCTAGCACCAAATCCAATTTGCCATCTGATCTAACTTCTGGAGGCAGTCAAAATGATCCTTAGAATTCTTCCCTACCTTATTCCTGTGCTGAGATACAGGGTGCTCCAACCTGCTGTAAAATGCTTGATTTCCAGAGTGAGCGAAACTAATGAAAACATTGTTGGGGTAAAACCTAAA